>NC_084631.1:44742486-44959986 GCF_033978795.1 Nerophis ophidion
TGAGTACCTTGAAGGTAGAAAAGCGCTATACAAGTACAACCCATTTATTTAAAAAGAAAAGAAAAAAAGAAAAGGTGACGGCTCTAGGCGACGGCAGTGTGAGCGATTGAGATTTAATAAGACACATTTGCTAGGATAATTCTGGAAAATCCCTTATCTGCTTATCGTGTTAATAGTGTTTTAGTGAGATTATAAAGTCATAACTGAAAGTCGGATGGCTGCAGTGAACGCCAGTGTCTCTGAGAGAAGCCAATGGAGGAGCCAGGATCACAGCTGCCTTTTTGACAGCTACAGGAGGAGGTCGCATAATCCACTCGTCTCCGGTAAGAGCCGACTTAATATCACAATTTTCCCATCCAAAAACTTGCTGGTTGACGTAGAGAAACATGTTCGCTTGACCGCTCTGTGTTAAAACACAACAAACAAAGAAACACCGGCTGTGTTTCGGTGCTAAAGGCAGCTGCAATCCACCGCTTCCCACCAACAGCATTCTTCTTTGACGTCTCCATTATTAATTGAACAAATTGCAAAAGATTCAGCAACACAGATGTCCAGAATACTGTGTAATTATGCGATGAAAAGAGACGACTTTTAGCCATGAGTGGTGCTGGGATAAAATGTCCCCTCCAACCAATAACGTCACAAACACGCGTCATCATTCCGTGACGTTTTCAGCGGGAAATTTAAAATTGTAATTTAGTAAACTAAAAAGTCCGTATTGGCATGTGTTGCAATGTTAATATTTCATCATTGATATATAAACTATCAGACTGCGTGGTCGCTAGTAGTGGCTTTCAGTAGGACTTTAACCCAATGTTTTTTAAAGTGTATATTGCTTTATATCCTAATATATCTTCCACTACTAACCTAATATTTTCTTTTGCCAACTTACTTTCAAGTATTTCCCTTTCTCTATTGTATTTCCTACAATTTATTAAAACATGGCCAACACTTTTTATCTGATGGCAATAATCACACAGTCCTGTATTATGTTTCCCTATCAATTTCAATTAACTGATCCGCTGATCCGCCTCCGCTTGGGATGGTTTCCTGCTGGCTCCGCTGTGAACGGGACTCTCGCTGCTGTGTTGGATCCGCTTTGGACTGGACTCTCGCGACTGTGTTGGATCCATTCTGGATTGAACTTTCACAGTATCATGTTAGACACGCTCGACATCCATTGCTTTCCTCCTCTCCAAGGTTCTCATAGTCATCATTGTCACCGACGTCCCACTGGGTGTGAGTTTTCCTTGCCCTTATGTGGGCCTACCGAGGATATCGTGGTGGTTTGTGCAGCCCTTTGAGACACTAGTGATTTAGGGCTATATAAGTAAACATTGATTGATTGATTGATTGAACTATTTTGATATGTATGTCCTAATCTCATTCTAGTAATAATGTCTTCTTCCTTCCTTTTTCTACCACGTCCACTCATTACACATACTCTCCTCTGGACTTTGTAATACTCTCTTCCTTTTAGTGCCTTATTCCAATTATCCTGCCACTTTTTATTGTGTTCTGTCTTAATTATGTTCTTTATTGTGCTTGCTCCACCATTTAACTCCTAAAACTGAAATACATTCGTATTTTATATTCGTTCTCGCTTTACCTATTTCAAAAATCAATATCCCCCGTAAATTATAGTTTTCTCCTCTTAAATGAAATAAACCAAGAAAACAAGCTGGAAGGCTGTTGTTCTTTACTCAAAACATAAGTTCCATTGTTTTTAAAAACACAATTTCTGGAAATTTTAATACAATTGAACTTATAAATAATGGATTGGTATGTTCATAGTAGCAGGCTTTGTGTATTATTCTAATGACCCTTTTTTGAAGTTTTATTATTGGGTCTATGTTTGTTTTATAAACATTTCCCCAAATCTCAACACAATATGTTAAATATGGAAAAATAAAAGAATAATACGACATAAGTAGGCATTTCTTATTCAGCATGTGTCTTACTTTATAAAGAATAGCAATAGATTTGGATATTTTTCCCTTTATATATTCAATATGCGGTTTACAACATAGTTTATGATCAATTATTATTCCCAAGAATTTAGTTTCATGTACTCTATCAATTTCCACTTGATTTAATTTTGATTTTGCTTCACAATTTGTCCTTGCATCACAGTTTTCTTATCATTTAATAATAACTTATTAATATCAAACCATTTTTTAGCTCAGGGGTCGGGAACCTTTTTGGCTAAGGGAGCCAAAAAGCCAACTATTTTAAAATGTATTTCCGTAGGAGCCATATAATATTTTTTTTAACACTGAACACAACTAAACGCATGCATTTTTAAGTAAGACCAACATTTCTAGAGTATAATAGGTCTCTTATTCTTTGTAGTAACATTGTTGTTCCGAAGCTAACTGTGGAGGGGGCGTGGCCTGTGGGCCTGCAGTGAACTAAGGTGTGCCAGGACCAGCCTCTAAATCAGCGACAGGTGCGTAAGGGCCCACCTGGGCCTTGTCATCTAATCACCTGTCACTCTGTTATAAGCAGCAGCCAGGAGGAGAGACAGGGTTGCGGCTGGAGCCAGAGCGCGAGAATGAAAGAGAAAAAGACAATTGCTGGAAAGAAACTGAGGGACTTATTGAAAAATAAAACAATATTGTAACCCTGAAATAGGCTCTCATGTCAGTGCTTGGTGGTCTGAAGAACCCCCAGGAGGGCAAGCCCCACACTAACCAATAATAAATAAATAACTTCTTACCATTAACGCAACTTCTTGAACAGGTGCGGTAGAAACGGATGGATGGCTTAAAAATGCATGAGAATGTTTTATATTTTGAACATTATTTTTAACACTGTGATAACAAGTGGAATTATTCATTATTTATCGTGTTAAGCAATGTCAGCTCAGATTTATCCGAGAGCCAGATGCAGTCATCAAAAGAGCCACGTCTGGCTCTAGAGCCATAGGTTCCCTACCCCTGTTTTAGCTGAATTAACTTAACCTCTATTATCCTCAACACTTCCTTCAAGTTTTCTCCTGAACAATATACATTTGTATCATCTGCAAACATAATACATTTCAATTTATTAGATATAATAACTTAGGTCCCAATACCGAGCCTTGTGGAACCCCACAAGTTACTCTTCTTGGCTGTGATTTAGTCAATCAATCAATCAATCAATGTTTATTTATATAGCTCTAAATCACAAATGTCTCAAAGGACTGTACAAATCATTACAACTACGACATCCTCGGAAGAACCCACAAAAGGGCAAGGAAAACTCACACCCAGTGGGCAGGGAGAATTCACATCCAGTGGGACGCCAGTGACAATGCTGACTATGAGAAACCTTGGAGAGGACCTCAAATGTGGAGCGAATTTTAGCGATTTTACGGAGATGAAAGAAGGCCGTTTTAGTAACGCTTTTAATGTGTGACTCAAAGGAGAGAGTTGGGTCGAATATAATACCCAGATTTTTTACCGAGTCACCTTGTTTTATTATTTGGTTGTCAAATGTTAAAGTTGTATTATTAAATAGAGGTCGGTGTCTAGCAGGACCGATAATCAGCATTTCCGTTTTTTGGGAAATTAATAGTCTTATTAATTTCCACATATTGAGATCTGTTACTTAAATAACTACTTAACCACTGTTGTGAAACACCTCTTATGCCATAGTTTTACCATTTTCGCAGAAGTAAGGAATGATGGATTGTGTCAAAAGCTTTACATAAGTCAATAAATACTCCAACGGTGTGTTGCTTTTTTTCTATTGCTGTAGCTATGTTTTCTACAAAATCCATCACTGCTAGAGATGTATATCGATTACTCCTCAACCCATGGTGGTCATTCAATAACTCATGTTTGTCAATCCACTTATCAACTCTATATCAGGTGGGTGGATGTGGATTATAAATACCTCGGTGTACACATGGACAACAAGCTGAATGGGTCAAAACACACTGAGGCCCTCTACAAGAGGCTAGGATCCTTCAACGTCTGTACAAAAATGTTGAGGATGTTCTACGAGTCGGTGGTGGCGGGCGCCTTTTTGTACGCCGTGGCTTGCTGGGGCAGCGGGCTGAGAGCGAGGGACACATACAGACTGGACAAGTTGGTAGAGAAGGCCAGTAACGTGGTGGGAGTGGAGCTGGACTCTCTGGTGGTGTCAGAGAGGAGGAGTCTAGCAAAACTCCTGGCCATTATGGACAACACCGCACCCACTACACTCGGACCTTGCGGAGAGAATGAGCACGTTCAGTGGAAGGCTCAGACTCCCTAAATGCAACACAGGAGGGCCTTCATACCGACAGCCATCAGACTGTATAATGCATTTGTTCCTTGACTGCACTTAAATGTAGAATATATTTATACTATTCATATATTATATATTATATACAGTATATATGTTATATATTATTTATTATTATTATTGTCTATTGTGAGCGAACTGTGGTGCTGAATTTCCCCCAGGGATCAATGTGTTCTTTGATGTTTGATGTTTCCATCCTACACACATGGAAGAGGGATGTGTTCTATGGCTATGAGTTTTGTTTTTTTTCCCCTTGGCCTCAGTCTGCACCCCCTCTCCAGGGCCCAGGCTAATACCGATTTTTTTATTTTATTTTAATCTTCCAATTTTTTCTCCCATTCACCCCCCCCCCCCCCCCCCCCCAGGCTAAAAACGATTTTTTAATTTTATTTTAATCTTTTAATTTTTTATCCTATTCCCCCCCCCCCCCCTGTTTACCTGTATCTCATCTTTTTTGTAAGGGGCGCTGGAAGCCGGCAGACCCGTCAGCGATCCTGTTCTGTCTCCCTGTAATGTTTGTCTGATCTTGAATGGGATTGTGCTGAAAATTTAAATTTTTCTGAAGGAACTCTCCTGACGGAATAAATAAAGTACTATCTAATCTAATCTAATCTAATAAAGTACTTTCTATTCTATTATATTCTATTCCATCCATCCATTTTCTACCGCTTATTCCCTTTTGGGGTTGCGGGGGGCGCTGGCGCCTATCTCAGCTACAATCTATACTATTCTATTCTATTGTATATACAAATAATTTCTCAAGAACTTTTGCAAAGAGAAAAGTACAAATGTGATAATATACAATCGTCGGGGTGTTTAAAGAAAAAAAGTAAATATTATATAATTTTCCAATCAAAACCAAAAAGTAAGTAGGAAGTGACGCAATCTCAACTTTTGGTATTTCCTGACGGAGTTCCCTGGGCGAACTTTATGTGTAAAGTTAACACTGGATAACAACGCCAAACCGGAAATGTTGGTATGGTATTGCAGAACTAAAACAATTTCCCCTCAACTTACGGCGAAGACCAATAAGCATGATTTCCACAATAATTCACAATATTTTTCTCTTAAACTATATTATGATGCATTATGTAAGCGTTTATCTTAGCGTGGACTTTCCACGCTCTTAGACATTTGTGTGAAGGGGCGTTCCGGAAGTAGTACTCCCCACTTGTTGCGTGCTTGTTGCGAGAGTAGAAGAGGGCGCCGCGAAATTGTACATTTCACACCGGACTGGCGCTGCTGTCGAGGCGGACTCTGAGGCGCTGAAAGCTCGCCGCCCTTCCAACACAACGCCTGTCACGTTAAGTAACCGGAGAAGGACGTCGACATTGGGTAAATATGAACACGCCTTTTGTCTGCGGTGTTGTCAGTTCGTCGTTAATGACGATGGCTAAAAGCTAGCGTTGCCACAGTTTGTCGAGTGCTAGCCAGCTAACGCTCGGCGATGCTGCCAAAGGTGACAAACATTGAGATGATTCCCCCCTCATTTCAGCTTGGACGGCCGCTCGCCCAGGTGACAACTGCCAATTGCTAATTGTAATCTCCCCGGGACCACATTAGCCGGGAGAGCGGGGAGTCCTCTTGTAGAGCAAGAAGGATTGGATTGGTGTCTTGGTGCCGGGTCGTCCGGAGAGAGAACTCATGAATGGAAAGCGGAACAACAGGTGGGTTCTCTTCTCTTAATAGTGCTCATTTCTGTTTTTGTTAATACTTTTATTTTAATTTTATTAATATCTTAAAAAAAAAAAAAAAAAATATATATATATATATATATATATATATATATATATATATATATATATATATAAAAAAAAAAATATATATATATATATATATACACACATATACATACCCACACACATACTTTGGTTGTAACGTGTTGCTATCCTTACACTGTATATTGAAATGTGAAGTGAATTATATTTATATAGCGCTTTTTCTCTAGTGACTCAAAGCGCTTTACATAGTGAAACCCAATATCAAACCAGTGTGGGTGGCACTGGGAGCAGTTGGGTAAAGTGTCTTGCCCAAGGACACAACGGCAGTGACTAGAATGGCGGAAGCGGGAATCGAACCTGCAACCCTCAAGTTGCTGGCACGGCCACTCTACCAACTGAGCTATACCGCTAAATGTGTGCTTGTTACTGGCTGAAATGTAAAAAAAACTGGTTAAACATTTCAATATAATGCTAATCGGTGTTTCCAGAGGACTGCGATCTATTTGTGGTGGTTTGTTGCAGGGTCTAAATGACGTCTAATTTGCATAATTGTCCATTTGCAAGTCATTGTAATCAACAATCTAGGAGACAATAGCAAATGTCTCAAAGATTGAGCCACCTGTGGGTGCTTTTTAGATGGGGGAGGGGAGCACGGCAGCACCCGCTGCTCATTAAGAGCCATACTCCTCTTATATCATTTTCCGATAATACCAGAAAAAGTTGCTAAATTGGAAACACTGATCTCTCTTGCTGCATCTTTTTAATCTCTGGCGGACCAGGTGCATGTGAGGCCTGTCAAGCAGCGTTTGAGTGAAACTTTTATTAGTAGATTGTACATCCATCCATCCATTTTCTACCGCTTATTCACTTTGGGGGGGCGGGGGGCGCTGGTGCCTATCTGAGCTGCATTGGGGCGGAAGGCGGTGTACACCCTGGACAAGTCGCCATCTCATTGCAGGGCCAACACAGATAGACAGACATTTACACACTAGGGCCAATTTAGTGTTGCCAATCAACCTATCCCCAGGTGCATGTCTTTGGAGGTGGGAGAAAGCCGGAGTACCCGGAGGGAACCCACGCAGTCACGAGGAGAGAACATGCAAACTCCACACAAAAAGATCCCGAGCCCGGGATTGAACTCAGGACGTTCATATTGTGAAGCAGACGCACTAACCCCTCTACCACCGTGCTGCCCAAATTCCGTACAATTGACCATCAAATGGTAACACCAGAGTACGTTTTTCAACTTGTTTTAAGTCGTGCTGCCACTTAACTGAACAGTTGTAACTAGGGAGGCCAGGAGAGCGATACGACGAGACGGGCTTAAAAAAAGAGGGATAAGGAGAGCAAAGGGCCCAAAGAAGACGAGAGAAGCAGTCAAAGGTTTTGCGATAATTTAAAAATGGAAAAAGACACCTGGTGGTGAAATGTTTGTCTAATGGACTACATCGATGATACTGCATGTTACCATTCTGCTTATTCAAGAGCAGCAAATAAGCGGAAATAGTAAAAGTATTTTTCTCGAGTTTGTATATAATTCTAATTAGTTTGTTCCAAAAAATCAAACACGATTCTTCCAAAAAAAATGTAAAATATTTTTGTTAAATACTGTCACTCAATTTATCACTGGTTTGGTTTTATTCCTTATCTATTGCCTGGTTTTAGACCGCATTGCTTTTTTAAAACTCAACCATTTTTTTAATAAAGGTAATTTAAAGTGATGTTCCCAATAGATAGATAGAACTTTATTGATAGAATGTCAAGAGTGACATTTGAATGTGTGCATTTATAAGAAAGGATTAAAATAAAAAATCCTTGTTTCAACTATTTTTCCTAAAAGACTGCATTGAGACTATAAAGTGTTTTTTATTTAAGTGCTTAATTAATCCAACCAACTAATGTAGTTGTAACAAAAAACCTATATTCTCAGTTATTCCCAGTGTTTGAGTGATGATAAACAGTTCATGGTATAATTATTCGTGGCAGGCCAAGTTTATCTGTAGTACCCCACCACAAATAATATATGGAAACTGTGTGTGTGTGTAATGGTCGTCCTAACATTAACTCGCACGTTTACATGCAAACATTAGTCTGTGCCCACACTTTTTTTGCAGGCGAGCTACTTTTCAATTGACCGAGTTGAAGGGATCCACCTCATTCATATATAATATGAATATAATTTATATTTAGTTATTTATGAAATATGTTTTTTTTTGACCAAGTTAAAGGTGTTTTATGAAGACAAGAATTTAAGTTGGTGTAATACCTGATTCTGATGACTTGCATTGATTGGAATCAGGCAGTAGTGATAACATCCGCATTTTCATCCATCCATCCATTTCCTACCGCTTATTCCCTTTTGGGGTCGCGGGGGGCGCTGGCGCCTATCTCAGCTACAATCGGGCGGAAGGCGGGGTACACCCTGGACAAGTCGCCATCTCATCACAGGGCCAACACAGATAGACAGACAACATTCACACACACATTCACACACTAGGGCCAATTTAGTGTTTCCAATCAACCTATCCCCAGGTGCATGTCTTTGGAGGTGGGAGGAAGCCGGAGTACCCGGAGGGAACCCACGCATTCACGGGGAGAACATGCAAACTCCACACAGAAAGATCGCGAGCCTGGATTTGAACCCAGGACTACAGGACCTTTGTGTTGTGAGGCAGACGCACTAACCCCTCTGCCACCGTGAAGCCTCCGCATTTTCAAATGGAGGAAAAAAAAATCCTTTCTGTCCAATACCGCATGAAAGTGGTTGCATTTTGCCATCTTATTTGTCCAGCTTTCATACTCCTTTTTATACACTTTACAAGAAATACATTGGCGGCAAACTCCGGAAACTTGCTAGCTCTCTGAGACTCTTATTTTGTTAGTGCAGACAGGAGAAGCAGGGCTTTTATTGTGAAGACAGGAACTGTGTAGTCTGGCTTTAGAGTTTTGACAGCAGGTACGGCGTCACTCTGTTTAAATATGTGTTTTTCGCCTTCCTGTTGGTCATTTTAATCTCACAGGACCCTCGGGTGCCCTGAATGTCAATCGACGTCTTGGGGAAGATTCATGGCTCATTTTTAGGTTTATTGTTTTAATGCCTGGCTTTTTGATTGATTGACACTTTTATAAGTAGATTGGACAGTTCAGTACATATTCCGTACAATTGACCCCTAAATGGTAACACCCCAATAAGTTTTTCAACTTGTTTATGTCGGGGTCCACGTTAATCAATCCATGGCTGGCATTTGACTGACACACCCTCCGCCATCGACTGGTAGGTCGCGCTCAACGTAATGGTCACGGCTGACTTACTGCCATAGTTTGTTCTCTTCATAATTCCACCCAGTTTACATGCAGCTGCTTCTAATTCTGTTGATGGACAAATTAAGGGTGCATTCACACGGAACAGAGCACAAAACTGCAAGGGTGAATGCTAAATGTGCCTCTAACACCAGGTCATTGGTCATTTCAGCTCGTTTACTTTGTAATAATCAACAATGTTGACATGCTTGTCGCTAACTGTTACTGCTAGAGGCTGGCCGGTCAAACGGAGCTGAGTTTCTTAAATTGTACAGTAGTAAAGATCCAATCCTTCCTCAAGCTTTTTAAACACTTAAAATAGGCGAAAAATGATAGTCCAACAAATGTGAACAAGCATTTCTTTCATAATTTTTATGAGTGCAAGTACGGTGTTTGTGTGAGAGAGGGAGAGACGGACCCAAAACCAGTTTAGCTGTCATTGTTTGTCTGTCGAAGGCAGGTGTCGTGAACCCGTCAGGTGTGCCTGAAGTCTGAGGGCCTGGTTCACTTTGACGTGTGTGTGTGTGTGAGAGACCCCCACCGGAATCTGCCCACTTCACGCTTTGCCAGGGCTCGAACCAGGGAGAGCTGATTGAGAGATGAGAGTGCAAGGTTGTTCTGGGCAGGTCTGAAATATAGAGATTTTTTTTTTTTTTTTCTTAAACACTTTGTTGTGGTCTCTAACATGTAATGGTATTTCTTTGGTCAAAATTGTATTAGCTTTTTTTAACAGAGCATCTTCAAGCTGCCTTCTGTCTCTTCAGCATGCGGCGTTTTATGGACGCTCTTATTTACGCCGTTACCATGAATTAACGTGACCCCGACTTTAACGAGTTGAAAAACGTATTTGGGTGTTACCATTTATTGGTCAATTGTACGGAATATGTTCTGTACTAATAAAAGTTTCAATCCACTTTGACTGCGTCTTCTCCCCGTCAGCCATGTTGTAGATTTTAGCGCTTCCATAGGGAGTCTACTGACGGATACAAGTTAGAGCAGGGGGGCCCATTAGGTCTGATGGAGGGTGTGTCAGTTGATCGCCAGCCAGGCATTTAAAAAAAAAATAGACCTAAAAATGAGCGATCAATCCTCACCCAGACGTCACTTGATTGGCATTCATGGCACTCAAGGGTCATTAAGAAAAAATGACCGACAGGAAGGCGAAACACAGTTTTTATTTCAACAGACTCGTCAAAACTCTAAAAACCAACTGCATGGTTCCTGTCTTCACAATAAAAGCCATGCTTCATCCTGCCTGCAGTAACAAAATATGAGTCTCAGAAAGTTAGCAAATTTCCGGAGTTTTCCGCAAATGTATTTCTTGTAGTGTGTCTATAAAGGAGTAAGGGAGCTGGACAAAAAAGATGGCAAAAAGCAACCACTTTCATGTGATATTGGACAGAAGAGTTTTATTTTTTTTTATTTTTGAAAATGTGACTGTTGTCACTACTAATTCCAATCAATGCAAGTCATCAGAATCAGGTATTACACCAACTTATATTTTTGTCTTCATGAAAGAAAGGAATGTGTTAAACATGCTTGTATTAAAACACATTTAACTTGTTAACAAAAACGTCTTTCATAAATAAATAAATATATGAATGAGGTGAATCCCTTCAACTTGGTCAATTGAAAATTAGCTCGCCTGCAGAAAAAGTGTGGACACCCCTGATTTACAGCTATATGCTACTTTGTATTAGAAATGACAACAGCGTAGGATGCATGAGCATGTACGAGCCAGTCTGCCCCACAGCGATTTAAAGAAGGATCTAATTAACAAGGACAGACTCATGCAAACTTTTCTGGGTCAATTTTTACAAGACCTGCAGATTTTTGAGAAAAAAAACAAATTGTGATTTTTCTCTGCATTTGCGATTTTTATGTTTACAGAAATTGTATAAAACTGCAAAAATTATCGGTCAATTAACATACACATGTCTCAAGGTGCCGCACATTAGAACAATATGCAGTCATTTTCTTTAAAAAATATTTAGTTTCATGGAGATCGACTCAGAGCCTTTGTCCATCTTGCTTTTAAAGTGAAGAAACACTATTATAATGTATAATAATTCAAGGTGGGAATCTGTGGGCAATTTACGATCTCATTAATGATGCAACTTTAAACGTTGTGTATTTTTACATTTCTGTGAAATGACCGTTTATCACTTGCAACTTTTAAATAGTGCATTCGTATTAGCTAAATTTATTCAAACATTTATTAAATTGAAATGTGTGCAAAACTGCAACCTAAGTGTGCTAAAATTGAGGAGCTGATCGGGTTTTTGGGTTAGGTGGCTCCCTGCAGTCAGCCAAATTTTAGAGCTGTCTGCATTACTTTATTTACAATAAATACATTGATTATTGATGTTTACAAATCAATTTTCATAATTGTCCATGTCCGAATTGCGATGCATCTAAAAATCATGCAAACTTCTTTGGGTCAATTTTTACAAGACCTGCACATTTTTGAGAAAAAAAACAAATTGTGATTTTTCTCTGCATTTGCGATTTTTATGTTTACACAAATTGTATAAAACTGCGAAAATAAACGGTCAATTAACATACACTTGTCTCAAGGTGCCGCACATTAGAATATGCAGTCATTTTCTTTAAAAAAATATTTAGTTTCATGAAGATCGACTCAGAGCCTTTGTCCACATCTTGCTCTTAAACTGAAGAAACACTATTATAATGTATAATAATTCAAGGTGGGAATCTTTGGGCAATTTCCGATTTCATTGCAACTTTAAACGTGTATTTTTACATTTCTGTGAAATGACCGTTTATCACTTGCAACTTTTAAATAGTGCATTTTTAATCGTTAAATTAATTCCAACATTTATTAAATTGAGATGTGTGCAAAACTGCAACATAAGTGTGCTAAAATTGAGGAGCTGATGGGGTTTCTGGGTTAGGTGGCTGCCTGCAGTCAGCCAAATTTTAGAGCTGTCTGCATTACTTTATTTACAATAAATACATTGATTATTGATGTTTACAAATCAATTTTCATAATTGTCCATGTCCGAATTGCGATGCATCTAAAAATCATGCAAACTTCTTTGGGTCAATTTTTAAAAGACCTGCAGATTTTTGAGAAAAAAAACAAATTGTGATTTTTCTCTGCATTTGCGATTTTTATGTTTACACAAATTGTATAAAACTGCGAAAATAAACGGTCAATTAACATACACTTGTCTCAAGGTGCCGCACATTAGAATATGCAGTCATTTTCTTTAAAAAAATATTTAGTTTCATGAAGATCGACTCAGAGCCTTTGTCCACATCTTGCTCTTAAACTGAAGAAACACTATTATAATGTATAATAATTCAAGGTGGGAATCTTTGGCATTATACGATTTCATTAATGATGCAACTTTAAACGTTGTGTATTTTTACATTTCTGTGAAATGACCGTTTATCACTTGCAACTTTTAAATAGTGCATTTTTAATCGTTAAATTAATTCCAACATTTATTAAATTGAGATGTGTGCAAAACTGCAACATAAGTGTGCTAAAATTGAGGAGCTGATGGGTTTTCTGGGTTAGGTGGCCGCCTGCCGTCAGCCAAATTTTAGAGCTGTCTGCAATTTATTTACAATAAATACATTAATGTTTACAAATCAATTTCATAATTGTCCATGTCCGAATTGCGATGCATCTAAAAATCGGATATTTGCCCCCACTACTACTACTAATGCAATTAATAATTTAAAAGGAGTATCAACTTTTTTGCTCATTACTATATAATTGTTTATCATTTGTACTGTAATTGGAAGGTAAATAACTTAGTCATCCCAAACAATAATGAAATGGACTCGTTTCTGTAAGCAAAGATTTAACTTAAATACTGAACATCTTTAAGTGCGTTTTTTTTTTTTTCGCCATCGCATAACAGCCTTCCCGCTTGTTCGTCCGTGTTGATGGGTGTATTTTGCCCACCCAATTTGAAGCTGAAATATTCCCACGCTTTGTTACTTTGTGGCTGTCTGTACCCGCTGCCGGTGTTTGTAAAGTTTCTACGCCCGCCGACAAAGATTGTGGATGACTGAAAAGAGGGCTCACTGCGTTCAGTCATTGTTGAATAAAAATGGTCAGGTGCTGAGAGCCATGCACAGATTGGGATGTTTTTCTCCCTGTTTGAAGCGAGAGACGAACAGAATTCTGATTGTAAAAAACATGTCTGTCACTTACAAGCTGACTGCAGTGGGGCGAAAAAAACCTCTCCCTTTTGCGGTTATTTATCGCACTAATACAGGAGAACCCAGACTTTCTGCAGGCGAGATACTTTTCAATTGACCAAGTCGAAGGGTTCTACTATATGTGAATAAAATTATGTATGTTGATGAAAGGAAGGTTTTTAACAAGTTATGGTGTTTTATTGATGATACAAGCAGTTTTAACATGTATTTCTTTCATGAAGACCTGAATATAAGTTGGTGTATTACCTGATTCTGATGACTTTCATTGATTAGAATCATACAGTAGTGATAACGTCCACATTTTCAAATGGAGGGGAAAAAGTCCTCCTTTCTGTCCAATACCACTTGAAAGTGCTTGGTTTTTTGCCATCTTATTTGTCCAGCTTTCAAAAATACAATTAGCGGCAAAGTCTGTAGCTTTCTCAGACTCTTATTTTGTTAGTGCAGGGAGGATGAAGCAGGGCTTTTATTGTGAAGATTGGAATCGTGCAGTCTGTCTTTAGAGTTTTGACTGCAGGCGAGAGTCTGTTGAAATAGTGTTTCTCGCCTTCCTGTCGGTCATTTTTTTAATTATCTGGTAGCAGCCCATATCATCTCACAAGACCCTCAGGTGCTGTGAATGTCAATCAAGGGACGAAAGTGACGTCTTGGTGAAGATTGATAATGGCTAATTTTTAGATTTTTTGTTTTTATTTTATTTTTTTAATGCCTGGCTGGTGATCGACTGACGCACCCTCCAAGATCGATGTAATGTCCACCCCTGCACTAATAGATGTCAATTACCGTATTTCCTTGAATTGCCGCTGGGGCGCTAATTGATTTAAAACCTCTTCTCACTCCTGCGGTTAAAGTAAGCATGCGCTAATTATTTTAAACCTCTTCTCACTCTGGCACTTACCAAAGGCATGCCGTAAAAAAATGAGTGTGATGTAAGGATACCATCATGAAAAGCACATTTAATAAAAAAAACGTTATGGTACTTATAAATAAAGTCCTTGCCAGCTCCTTTTGATAAAAATCATCTAACTTGTTTATAGAAGTCTTCCTTATCTTTCTTCAGTTTTAAAAGTCTCTCTGTCTCGATGGAGATCTTCCTTTATTACCTCCTGCTTCGATTAAAAGTCCAGTTTAGAAAACTGCTTTCAAAAGGTCCGTCATATCCCTCCCAGCACATATCACGTGACTCATTGTCACTTCTTCTGCAGCAGAGTAGTCGCAAGAAGGATCACTAGCGCCTTCTACCACCAGGAGGCGGGAATCATTTAATGACGCATTGGACACTTGCAGCTACGGTATTGTGACGGTCTCAAGCCGTCGTCTTGCGGGTTCCCAGAACCACCAAGGAAGGACATGGCTTGAGCAGTTTGAGTTTGTTTATTTTTCAAAAAAACCTCAGTCCAGGTCGCTTCTCCACTCCTCCTCTACGCTCGCTCGCTGTCTCCTCGCCATCTTGGGCCGGGCTCCAGCGGGCCCTGCCTGTCTGTCGGACCTTCTGCTCCACCTCTCCACAGGTACCGGTATATTAATGAAACATAGCCGCTTACTGTTCTTCTTAGCTTAACGGTATTCAATAGCTTGGACCTTAAATCCTACTGAATAGCTCTTAATCTTATTTCCTTTTATGCGATTTACAAATTACCGGTATTGAAATCAGCCTCCATTTTAAAAATGATGATAGGGTAAGTGTCACTCGTGACGTCACGAGTTTGACCCGGTGGTAATACTAAGCATGCGCTAATTATTTTGCGCAGCGAGTTTGACCTGGCAGTAATTCAAGGCAGGCGCATACTATATACCCTGCGGCAATTCAGGGAAATACGGTAATCGTACAGCCATATCTTATACCGTATATGGAGATATCTGCTGACAATTGGTAAACTGTCCCAAATTGGGTGAATTCCAAATCGTTCGTTTGGAGCAGGGGTCGGGAACCTTTTTGGCCGAGAGCCAAAAATCCAAATATTTTAAAATGTATTTCCGTAAGAGCCATATCATTTTTTTTTTTTTTTTCAACGCTGAACAAAACTAAACGCGTGCATTAAGACCAACATTACTAGAATATAATAGGTCTCGTATTCTTTGTAATAACGTTGATATTCTGAAGCTAACTGTGGAGGGGCGTGGCCTGCGGGCCTGCAGCGAAGCGGGGTGTGCCAGGACCGGCCTCGAAATCAGCGACAGGTGCGTAGATGGCCCACCTGGGACTTGTCATCTAATCACCTGTCGCTCTGTTATAAGCAGCGGCTGGGAGGAGAGACAGGGCTGGAGCCAGAGCGAGAACGAAAGAGAAAAGACAATTGCTGGAAAGCAACTGAGACTTATTGAAAAATAAAAAAATATCGTAACCCTGAAACAGGCTTTCATGTCGGTGCTTGGTGGTTTGAAGAACCCCCCGGAGGGCAAGCCCTAAAAAAAAACTATAATATATAAATCGTGCAATTTCTTGAACAAGTGCGGTAGAAAAAGGCTGGATGGATTCAAATGCATGAGCATGTTTAATATTTTGAAAGTTATTTTTAACACTTTGATTACAAGTGGAATTAGTCATTACTTATTGTGTTAAGCAGTGTCAGCTCAGATTTATCCGAGAGCCAGATGCAGTTATCAAAAGAGCCACATCTGGCTCTAGAGCCATAGGTTCCCTACCCCTGGTTTGGAGGAAGCAAAATTGTTGTATACAAATCCCTGTTTGATTTAGAATTTTTGGGACTTGCGCAAATCCCTTAGGAAAAGTCTGTTTTGCATAATTGCGGCAGGGAGTGAGATTTACATCTGTTGTGTGTGTAAGTGTACTTCTTTTCAACTGCTGCCATAGCAACAAACTATTGAACAAAAGGGAGTCAACTTCCTGCATGAATTACACACCAACTGAGCATGTCAGGTCATTAGCCAATTTAGGTAGTTGCTCCGGGGCACAATTTCCATCTTGATGTGTTATTGATGTTGTTTCGGGCAGCTACTGACCTACATTGTGCCTTGCTGCTGTTGTCCCTGCTTAAAACAAAGACCAAGTACTGTTTAATCTCCCCCGTTTTATGTGCATTTGCTGTTGCAGGAGATGCTAGAGCACAAGCCCTCTTTTCATTGCCACGGCGACCTGGCTATGGCACCATCGGGAAGCCCATCAGGCTTCTCGCCAACTGCTTCCAGGTCGACATCCCCAAGATCGACGTCTACCTCTACGAGGTGGATATCAATCCTGACAAATGTCCTCGCCGGGTCAACAGGTAACGGAAAAGACGGTTTCCCACAATAGTGTTCCACAACTGACCTAAGTGATGCATACACAGGGACGTGGTGAGCTCCATGGTTCAGCACTTCAAGGTCACCATCTTTGGCGACCAACTTCCAGTTTACGACGGGAAGAGAAGCCTCTACACTGCCAAACCACTTCCTGTCGCCCCTTCTGGGGTAGGATTAGCCATTCATGATCATGTTGTGGTTTTGTCACTGACACAAGAGTCCAGAGGGAAGACACTTTAACCCCCCCACCCCCGACTCAACTTACAGTCGCCTCTTTGAGAAATAAACCGGCTTTTGGAGATGAGCGGTATTGACGTTCTCTTCTGGAAATATCCTCTGTAGACTTTAGAACTGTAACATAGCACGCCTGCATGGTGGAACTATGGGTAATGCCACACTTGCAGCAGAGCTTCCTGGAGCCAACACAGCTCAAAATGACTATATTGACATGAACAAAAATCTTGGGAAAAAATAACTGACAAGCATACTTTGATAAAGTAGCAGGATACCCAAAGTGCAATTATTTATGAGTAGGGAGGTCCGATCGTATTTGAGATATCAAAGCATACACAGGGTTTCTCCCAGCTTGAAATCAACATGTAGGGGTGTGGCCAATGTGATGTCATAGTATTATTTGCATAATTGTTGATGCATATGTAAATATGTTCATGCTAAAAATATTTCACATACATTTAAAGTCTTATTAGTAATTAGTAGTGGTGTAACGGTACACAAAATATTCGGTTAGGTACGCACCTCGATTCAGAGGTCACTTTTCGATACAATAAGAAAACAAAATATACATTTTTTGGTTACTTGCAAAATCTTCAACCAAAAATAATTGTCTTAGTGGAATATTTGATGTGAAGTAATGGGAACCTTAGGTCAATAATTCATGATATTGATTTTGATTCAATATTATGTTTTGAGCAATGACAGTTTGAAAGAAAAAAGAACAGCTTTGTTTTATTCAACGTTGCAACTTTTTCTAAATTATATTTAGCCTTTAAGCTTTTTTGTTTCACTTTTGTTTATTTTAATAGTATTTTTAGAATGTGCCGTGGGCCTTTAAAACATTAGCTGTGGGCCACAAATGGCTTCCGGGGCACACTTTTGACACCCCTGCTTTAGATAATAAAAAATAAAATCTGATAAATCTATTTGTAAAAAGCAGAGCCTGGCGACGCATGCGCGTTTATCATAACTCTGTCGCTCTCTCTCTGTCCCTCCCTCACGAGTGCTGCTGCGTGCACAATTTGCTTTTGTTTTTAATCCCTTCTTAACCCTGAACATACATTGAAAATACACACAACCCAAACTTAAAATGCCGGACATTTGAGGCATTTAAGAAGCTCCACCCAGACAGCCCCGCAAAAGAGGACATATCCGGTGAAAAGAGGAGGTATGGTCAGTCTATCGTAGCGCGGTCGCTGCTAACATGCAGTGTGTTGTGCCTCGGTGTGCACTGTTTACATAATGTGTGGTACGATACTTGATATGTCCGTGTAGAAACTCATTCGGTACACCTCCGAACTGTAACGGTTCAATACAAATACACGTATCGTTACACCCCTAGTAATTAGTCATTTTGCTCTAGTTTATAATTATTGTACAATGTAACACTGGTTGTCCTATCCTGCCAGTGGCAACTGCTGTTCTTTTAAGCAGGGGTAGCTGTTTTTCTGTTACCAGTACTCTAATTGTGAGTACAGTTGCCAATAACTGATTAAATATATAAACATGATAGATATTACAAAAAATAACGTCCCTCTTTAAAAAATATAAATATCTCCATAACGGCAACAACGGAATAGAAGTTGAAAAATTCTTTGGCAGTTTTATATTTGAAGATTGCGGATTTGCTCGTTTTGCTGTCAAATCAAAAAGGGATTCCAGACTGATCATCCAATCAGAAGCCAGGCGACCCCTTTTCCTTCACTCTTACTCATTCGCTCAGCGTTCGCTGGCAGGCCAAAGTGGAGTATTTATCCAATGACTGTCTAGTTGGGATGCCGCACTGTGACGCTACTACATCAGTGGAAAAAAGTTGTGCCAGCTGTCGCCAAAGTAGCAGATTCTAAACAAAAGTTAAAGTCGCTTCAGGATGCACTGTTTTGTGGGCGGTCTTATTTGCGTGGCTCACCTTCGCCAGCGTCTTCTCCCCGTCATCTTTGTTGTAGCGGTGTAGCGTGCAAGGACGGGAGTGGAAGAAGTGTCAAAAGATGGAGTTAACTGTTTTAATGACATTCAGACTTTACTTCAATCAATAAGGGAGCAGCATATCCTCATCCAGAAACATCGGAAATGTATCCCGTGTAAAAATCGTCTGAACGCAACTCTCTGACTAAAGTTCTTTGGGTGAATAATGTAAACCCACTACACCGGTATGTTTTAGTGCTCTCATGGCGTGTTTACTGACAGATATAAGTAAGAACTTTACACTACTTAGAAATGGAAACAGCGGAAGATGAATGTCCCATAATGAGAAGGTAGAGAAAAAGCTTATGACTACAATGGCGGATTCGCTAACATTTTCAGGATTAATGCAGATCCCAAATACAGTTCAGCAGGTACCAGAAGGTAAGAAAAAGTTGCTTTTGCATAATATTGCAGGGGAAAAAACCGCCAGATGTCATACCTTATACACACACCATAATAATACTCCTATGTTGAAGCACGGTGCAATCAGGTGGTGCGGCTTCATAGCTTACCAAGGTCGTACTAAAACGTATTGATAAATTTGAGTGCTGTGTAATGTTCTATGTTTTTATAGGAATATTAAAATGTTGGTGTTTACTTGAGTCATATTGCTATCATAGAGCAGCCTACACATACCGTATTTCCTTGAATTGCCGCCGGGGCGCTAATTAATTTAAAACCCTCTTCTCACTCCGGCGTTTACCAAAGGCAAGCATGTGCTTATTTTCAAACCTCTTCTCACTCCGCCGCTTACCAAAGGCATGCGGTAAATTTAGGCCTGCGCTTATAAATTTGAGTGTGATGTAAGGATACCATCATGAAAAGCACATTTAATTAAAAAAAAAAAACCGTTATGTTCTTACTTTTACTTATAAATGAAGTCCATGCACAGCTCCTTTTGATCAAAAGCATCGATAACTTGTTTATAGAAGTCTTCCTTATCTTTCAGTGTTAAGTCTCTCTGTCTCGATGGAGATCTTCCTTTATACCTCTTGCTTCGATTGAAAGTCCAGTTTAGAAAACTGTTTTATTTTAGATATGTTGTCACTTCTTCTCCAGCCGAGTAGTTGCAAGAAGGATCATTAGCGCCCTCTACCACCAGGAGGCTGGAGTCATATAATGACTCATATTTGACACACGCAGCTACGGTATATTAATAAAACATAGCTGATTACTGTTCTTTTTAGCATATTCAATAGCTTGGACCTTAAATCCTACTGAATAGCTCTTAATCTTCTTCCGTTTATGTGATTTCAAATTATTGATATCAGCCTCCTCCATTTTGAAAATGACAGTTGAAGTGAAAATCGTGACGAGTTTGACCCGGTGGAAATTGTAGACATGCGCTAATAAAAATATTTTGCAAAACGAGTTTGACCCGGCGTTAATCCTGAGCCGTCGGTAATGCTAAGCATGCGCTAATTATTTTGCCAAAAGAGTTTGACGCGGCAGTAATTCTAGGCAGGTGCATACTATATACCGGGCGGCAAATCAAGAAAATACGGTATCATGTTTGACTGCCATCTACTGGTCACACTTAACATTACACCATGTACCAAAAAAAAATGGCTTCGAAGTGGGTAAGCTCAACCAACCTTATTCCTTACATTAGGCGCACCGTGTTATAAGGCGCACTGTTGAGTTTTGAGGAAAAGATTTTAAGTGCATCTTTATAATCCGGGAAATACGGTACTTATTTTTTTAAACATCAGTTTTGGATAAAATGTAAATACTGAACCCGTATGTGACCTGATATTAGTTTGAGGGGAAGAGCCACTGTATACATCGTTATCGGTTGATATCACTATTAGAAGCTGAGCAGTATCGCCACATCTGATAACTCTAATATAGACCCTCTCTAATTATGAGTGTATTGTACTATATCCAGCACCCCCTGCGATCTCAAAAGTGACAATTCAAGGAAATACGGCATCTCATGTTTGACTGCCATCTACTGGTCACACTTCACATTACACCATGTACCCAAAAAAAATGGCTTCGAAGTGGGTAAGCTCAACCAACCTTATTCCTTACATTAGGCGCACCGTGTTATAAGGCGCACCGTTGAGTTTTGAGGAAAAGATTTTAAGTGCATCTTTATAATCCGGGAAATACGGTACTTATTTTTTTAAACATCAGTTTTGGATAAAATGTAAATACTGAACCCGTATGTGACCTGATATTAGTTTGAGGGGAAGAGCCACTTTATACATCGTTATCGGTTGATATCACTATTAGAAGCTGAGCAGTATCTCCACATCTAACTCTAATATAGACCCTCCTCTAATTATGAGTGTATTGTACTATATCCAGCACCCCCTGCGATCTCAAAAGTGACAATTCAAGGAAATACGGCATCTCATGTTTGACTGCCATCTACTGGTCACACTTCACACTACACCATGTACCCAAAAAAAATGGCTTCGAAGTGGGTAAGCTCAACCAACCTTATTCCTTACATTAGGCGCACCATGTTATAAGGCGCACTGAGTTTTGAAGAAAAAAATATTTTAAGTGCACCTTTATAATCCGGGAAATACGGTATTTATTTTTTTTAAACACCAGTTTTGGATAAAATGTAAATACTCTACCCGTATGTGACCTGATATTAGTTTGAGGGAAGAGCCACTGTATACATCGTTATCTGTTATCAGTATTAGAAGCTGAGCAGTATCTCCACATCTGATAACTCTAATATAGAACCTCTCTAATTATGAGTGTATTGTACTATATCCAGCACCCCCTGCGATCCCAAAAGTGACAATTCAAGGAAATCTCATGTTTGACTGCCATCTACTGGTCACACTTCACATTACACCATGTACCCAAAAAATGGCTTCGAAGTGGGTAAGCTCAACCAACCTTATTCCTTACATTAGGCGCACCATGTTATAAGGCGCACTGAGTTTTGAAGAAAAAAATATTTTAAGTGCACCTTTATAATCCGGGAAATACGGTATTTATTTTTTTTAAACACCAGTTTTGGATAAAATGTAAATATTCAACCCGTATGTGACCTGATATTAGTTTGAGGGAAGAGCCACTGTATACATCGTTATCAGTTATCAGTATTAGAAGCTGAGCAGCATCTCCACATCTGATAACTCTAATAAAGAGCCTCTGTAATTATGAGTGTATTGTACTATATCCAGCACCGCCTGCAATCCCAAAAGTGACAAGCGGTAGAAAATGGATGGATGAATATGATTTATGAAAATACTTTTTACTATACAGGTCAAAGTCTATGCCTTGCCACAGATGTAGCTTGTACTGCATGCAAAAATAACCCACCCAAAGTCTATTACCCTTCAGGTGGATTTGGATGTAACCCTTCCAGGGGAAGGTGGGAAGGATCGTCCCTTTAAGGTCAACATAAGGTTCGTATCAATGGTGAGCTGGCATCTGCTGCACGAGGTCCTGATGGGACGCGGCGTGTCCGAACCGGTGGACCTGGACAAACCAGTCAGCATCAACCCGGTGCACGCCGTTGATGTTGTGCTGCGACACCTGCCCTCCATGAAGTGAGCGCTCACCCCTGAAAGGGTTTATGTCGTTCAATGCTGCATTATATTATCATCTTCCATTTGTAATGTTGTTGCTTCGCTGTGTGTGACCATCAGGTACACACCTGTTGGTAGATCCTTCTTTTCTTCCCCGGAGGGCTACGACCATCCACTTGGCGGAGGGAGAGAGGTTTGGTTTGGCTTCCATCAGTCCGTGCGACCGGCCATGTGGAAGATGCTGCTCAACATAGATGGTGAATAAGCTTGTTTTGTGGTTTTTATTTAAAGAGAAATGTTCCATTTTGACAGATCTTGTGACAACGTAGGATCAGGGTGTTTCACCCTTCAAGTAGAACGCGGCCATAGTGAGAATGTGCTGGTTTTGTGTACAGTACACGGCTTCTTCTGTTATTTAGGGCAGTGGTTCTCAAACCGGGGTACTTGAAGGTATGCCAAGGGGTACGTGAGATTTTTTAAAAATCTTCTAAAAATAGTAACAATTCAAAAATCCTCCAAATATAATTATTGAATAATATTCAACAAAATATGAATGTAAGTTCATAAACTGTGAAAAGAAATGCAACAATGCAATATTCAGTGTTGACAGATTTTTTTGTGGACATGTTCCATAAATATTGATGTTAAAGATTTCTTTTTTTGTGAAATGTTTAGAATTACCGGTAAGTTGATTAATCCAGATGGATCTCTATTACAATCCCCAAAGAGGGCACTTTAAGTTGATTACTTCTGTGTAGAATTTTTTATTTATAAATGTGAAGTGAATTATATTTATATAGCGCTTTTCTCTAGTGACTCAAAGCGCTTTACATAGTGAAACCCAATATCTAAGTTACATTTAAAGCAGTGTGGGTGGCACTTGGAGCAGTTGGGTAAAGTGTCTTGCCCAAGGACACAACAGCAGTGACTAGGATAACTGAAGCGGGAATCGAACCTGCAACCCTCAAGTTGCTGGCACGGCCGCTCTACCAACCGAGCTATGCCGCCCCAATGAATCAGTTTATTTTTCTACAAGTTTTTAGTTATTTTTATATCTTTTTTTCCAAATAGTTAAAAAAAGACCACTACAAATGAGCAATAATTTGCACTGTTATACAATAATAAATCAGAAACTGATGACCTAGTGCTGTATTTTACTTCATCTCTTTTTTTTTTTTCAACCAAAAATGCTTTGCTCTGATTAGGGGGTACTTGAATTAAAAAAAATGTTCACGGTGGGTACATCACTGAAAAAAGGTTGAGAACGTCTGATTTGGGGCACATCGGTTATATTCTCTTTTTGTAGTTGTGTTGGTTGCAAATCATGTATTTTTGATACAGTGTTACTTCAACTTAAGTGTTTTAAAATGAGTCACCAATTGCTGAGTTCCAAGCATCCCTACTATTTGTAACCGTGTTACAAAACAGATTAGTTAGAATCACACACAGTTAGATTTAGAGAACGTTTAAACCCTTTGTTCATTGAATAGAAAATACACAAATTGCATGACATAATGAATTTGCAAACAGCTAAAATTATGCACTTTAAAATAAAATATAAAAATGTAGTCCACTTTTAGCCCCCGCCCCCCGGGCTTGTGGAGGCGTATCATGTTGCAGAATGTACTTTTCCTGTCCCTCACTTGTGTATAGAGTCGGGGCCAACAGTGGGAATGTTGTCCCGAACATATTTTTTCTGCTTAACTATTAGTTATCAAAAGATGGCATTAATTTTTGATATAAAATCAATACAGCTGTGGAAGTTCAATAACAATGTTGCTTAAATCAAATTAATGTCTAAGACTACCTCTAACTCAAAATATGAATTGGTTCGTTCCACTTAACTTGGAACACTTTGCTCAACAGACGTCATGTAATTAAAGCTTACTTTAAAGCATTCACACAGCAACAACAAGGACAGGATCCACAAGAACCAAATATATTGAATCTATTTGTAAAAGGAGAAGGTTATGTAAAAGTTTTACTTTAGCATGCAATTCCCCGTAAGTGGTGTGTTGAAAGACCCCGTTAAAGATGGAAACAGAAGTTTTTAAAGACTGAATAGATGTTATTCCTATGATATGCACTAATCATAATATAATGATGATAGCAGTGTATTATGAGTCTTTGTATCACCTAGTCCTGGCCTGGGCAATTATTTTGACTCGGGGACCAAATTTTGAGAAACAAATGTGTCTGGGAGCAAGTACATACATTTTAATTGAACTTAAAATGTTCTACTTGAGGAGACACCCAGAAAATACATGACAATAATGTAAGATTTAAAACTATTAACTATGAAGGATAAAACACTGAATATTGACAACATATGAACGTCCACATATTTTACAAGCAAGTGAAACGCAACAAACACAGTGAAATATGAAAGCAAAGGGTAAAAAAAAACTACAGTCTATGTGATATATCACTAAGTTTTAGAACTTTGTAGTAAAAATCTCCTTCCGTGTCCATTCTGTGGAATTGCTCCCCACCCACACTTCTTGGTGCCTCGTTTTAGGAATAACATCTATTCCAAGTCTTTAGATGAGCATAGTAACTAATTAGTTGACCATAGTAACTAATTAGATTACCATAGTATTTAGTATAACATGCAAACGAGCAGATTCCAATCATTGAAATACTTTGTATAGTTGAAGACTTACGGTCATTAGAAAACATGAGTGCACATCATAATGGCAGCTACACTTTCCATCCTAAAGATCTAAAAAAAAATGATTTGGGAATGTCCGGCAGGCCAGGTTGAAAAGCTTAATGGGCCACATGTGGCCCGTGGGCCTTAATTTGCCTCGGTCTGACCTAGACTCTATTTTACACTCTGAAGAAAAGGTAAACTTGAGAGATTTCGGATTATTAAGTAAATGACAGGTTATATGATTTGATATTCTGGCCACTTTATATATAATTTCTTTTGGCTTTTTTGTAAAAGAACAAAGCAATTACATAGTGTTTATCTACATATGTTCTAAGGATGTTAATCCCATCTTTCAAAAGTCAAAAAGATGGTTTCTACCAAATCCATGCAGTAATTAGTGTTGTAGTGCATGTAAACATACTGTGTGAGTAGGGCTGGGGGATATGACTAAAAAATGTATCACGATATAAGTGTTTCATATCAGTCTATCGACCAATTATTGATAAAACAAAAACTATTCTAAATAAAGACCAGGAGAAAAAAGGCTAAATTTAAATACTTTTATTTTAAATATAACCTTTAGAACGAAGTCAGCATTAAGAAAAACAGTCAAATAAATGAAAATACTGGTCGATGTGCAAATATTGACATTAAATAAATGCTTACCCAGACTTCTCAACTATGCTGAGCGGTAGCATGTCCTTCGCTAATTGATACACCACTGCATCCCTTATTTATTTATAACGTTTTGAATTGTTGTCGTATGGCACTGCTGCAGAGTACCTCTCCATGGTGGTCTGTTGTTGCCGCTTCGGTGCTGTTCCACTTGCACCGGCTGATGATGTGGCTGTTTGCTGCTGTACTCCAGCGAGTTAGAGCGGCTCAGGTGGTAAAATAAATTTGTCGTTTTCCAAGACATGGTCGGGACTATGACCTTGCAAGGTTTGCAGACAGTTTTACTCTGATTTGTATCGGACTTAAAAAATCCGAAATACTGCCAAACTGACGTCACGTTTCCTTTTTTATTTACAATTTCCTCTCGTGCTGCCGCACTCATATTCCCGTTTCGTTGATTAACGTGGACCCCGACTTAAACAAGTTGAAAAACTTATTGGGGTGTTACCATTTAGTGGTCAATTGTACGGAATATGTACTGTACTGTGCAATCTACTAATAAAAGTATCAATCAATCGTTGCTTTTTTTTTTTTTTTTTTTTTCCTATTAGCATTTCCCAGATTGCTTTGCAGTTCAGGCTCGGCCGTGATAGGTCGAGAGGCTAAAGCCCTTTTTTTGCCTACACCCCCCCCCCCCAGAATGCCGTGCGGTTCCGGTTCTGCGTTTCTTACTATTTTTTTCTAACAGAACTCAGTGAAATTATCGAACGTTCTATCGACCCCATTTTCTATTGATATTGATCACATGTCTATCGCGATATATATCGTTATTGTTTTATCGCCCAGCCCTACGTGTGAGTATGGGGCAGTGATGTTGGGTTTAGGGTGGAATGGGGGGCCCCATAATTTGGTGCCACACCCTTGACTACAGTACTTGAACATGTGCCATTTTGTATTACCAACCTCTGTAGATAGTATATACTATTCCACCTATTAGTACACCATTGTTGTTCTCTGCTTAATATTTAGGACATTTTTTCCTAAAGGTGTCCATGCCAAAATGCAGCAAATATTGAAGCATAAACTGTAATGCTGAGTTATTTAAATCCATTTTTTTTGTGATGTTTTGGATGGCAGCAGCATAGAAATTCCAGGGTCAACTATGTCCTTGTCCTTTTTTTTTTTTTTATTTCAGTGTCAGCCACAGCTTTTTACAAATCCCAGCCAGTCCTCCAGTTCATGTGTGAGGTCCTGGACATTCACAACATTGACGAGCAGCCTCGCCCACTCACCGATTCGCACAGGGTCAAATTCACCAAGGAGATCAAAGGTGATGATGGTTTCCACCACAGTATCGTCAGTCAGTTTGAATGTTCTCCCGGCGGCTTCAATGTCCTGTTTTCCAGGGCTGAAAGTGGAGGTGACACACTGCGGAAGCATGCGTCGGAAGTACAGAGTCTGCAACGTAACGAGGCGCCCTGCCACCCTTCAAACGTATGTTTTGGATTTTTAAACCTAATTGTCGAGGAGATGCATAATAAGTTCATGTGTCCTCCAGTTTTCCTTTGCAACTGGAGAATGGCCAGACCATTGAGCGCACGGTGGCGCAGTACTTCAGAGAGAAGTACAGTCTACATCTCAGGTATCAACACCTGCCTTGCCTGCAGGTGGGCCAGGAACAGAAACACACCTACTTGCCCTTGGAGGTAACCAACATTGTTCAATAACTCTCTAATTGTATTTTGTATTGTTTGGTTCTATTTACACACTTCTTTTTTTTTTTATCTTCGTTTTTTATTTCTTTTTATATGACTTAAAGACGCTGTTTGTTGCTTGCTCACTGTTACATTTTTCAAAGCAAAAAATAAACGCCATTGGCTAGCTCAGGGGTAGGGAACCTATTAGATAGTACTTTATTTATTCCGTCAGGAGAGTTCCTTCAGGAAAATTAAAATTTTCAGCACAATCCCATTCAAGATCAGACAAACATTACAGGGAGACAGAACAGGATCGCTGACGGGTCTGCCGGCTTCCAGCGCCCCTTACAAAAAAGATGACATACATGTAAACGGGGGGAGGGGAGGGGGGAGAATAGAAGATTAAAATAAATTTAAAAAAAATAAAAATAAAAAAAAATCGGTCTTAGCCTGGGCCCTGGAGTGGGGGTGCAGACTGAGGCCAAGGGGGGAAAAAAAAATATGTATTGCTCTTTTGATGACTGCATCTGGCTCTCAGATAAACCTCAGCTGACATTGCTTAACACGATAAGTAATGAATAATTCCGCTGGTAACCACCATGTTAAAAATAACGTTCAAAATATAAAACATTCTCATCCGTTTTCTACCGCACCTGTTCAAGCAATAACAATGTTATTAAAAAAGAATTAGAGACTTGTTATACTCTAAAAATGTTGGTTTTACTTAAAAAAATGCACGCATTTAGTTGTATTATTACTTTGGTACTCTTGTTCTGTATATTGTACAGTATTTAGTATTTCTATAGTGTTTTTTTATATTGTACAGGATTGCTTGTTTTTATTAGTCTGTTTATTTCAATTGTTAGTTTTTCCTTTATTACTTCTTGTGTTATTTATTTTACCCCATATTTCTTCCCACAACACCTTAAGTTGGACTCTTTAATCTTGTTATATGCAAATATAATGACAATAAAGTCTATTCAGTGTTAAAAATATAATATGGCTCTCACGGAAATGCATTTTAAAATATTTGGCTTTCAGGGCTCTCTCAGCCAAAAAGGTTCCCGACCCCTGGGCTAGCTTTTGTACCATTCGTTAAAGCTGGATGATTATGGCAAACTAATAATCGTGATCATTTTGATTGATATTGTAATTACAATTAATACCACAATTCATGAATTTTAAAACCTCATACATTGTGCCTCCAAAACTCAACTTAAAAAAACATACCATATTTTCCGGGGTATAAGTCGCGCCGGGCGAAAATGCATAATAAAGAAGGAAAAAAACATAAGTCACACTGGAGTATAAGTCGCATTTTTTGGGGAAACTTATTTGATAAAAGCCAACAGCAAGAATAGACATTTGAAAGGCAATTTAAAATAAATAAAGAATAGTGAAGAACAGGCTGAATAAGTGTAGGTTATATGAGGCATAAATAAGCAACTGCTATGTTAACCTAACATATTATGGTAAGAGTCATTCAAATAACTATAACATATAGAACATGCTATACCTTTACCAAACTATCTCTCACTCCTAATCCATAAATGCCATCAAATCTTCTTCCTGGATGTGGCTTCTAAACAACTCTGCCAACTCCAAAGGTATGCGCCGCTTCCTCTTATCCTTTTCTGCTGCATATTTCACTACGTCCAGCTTGTACTCTGCACTACATGATTTCATTTTTGGTGCCATTTTTGTTCAGCCCTTCTCAGATTTTATAAATTACCGCCAACGATGAAATGATCCATTTTAATAGCTACGGCAGTAGCATACAGCAGTTAGCATCCCATGACCCTCCCTCGCCAAATTCTTATTGCTTGACGTGTGTGTGACAATTGCTGACATTTTCTTTGTCTCTTCCGCGAATGAGACAAATATTTCATATTTTACGGTAATGTGTTAATTTCTCACACAAGTCTCAACTGAGTATAAGTCGCACCCCCGGCCAAACTATGGAAAAAAAACTGCGACTTAGTCTGAAAAATACGGTAGTTAACAAACATGGATATAAATTAGGAATGAATAAACCACAAGTGAAATAATACATTTAAATAGCAATATAAAAACTAACTTCAGTTTTAATTGTTTATATTCTGTGTTTTTTTCACCTTAAACTTTATTCACCACCGGAGTGTGCTTTTTGTCAAAATTTCATAAAATGTTTCTTAATGCAAAAATCCTCATTTGTCGGAGCAGTCCATGCATCCATTTTCTACCGCTTGTCCCGTTTGGGGTGGTGTGGGGTGCTGGAGCCTATCACATTACAGGCCAAAAGTTTGGACACCTTCTCGTTCAATGCGTTTTTTTACATTTATTTTCATGACTATTTACATTTTCCAAGGTTCTACTTAAGCTGTACATCAAGCAAGATTGGGAAATAATTTCACCTGAAAAGCTTCAAAAATGTGTCTCTTCAATTCCCAAATGTTTACTGAGTGTTGTTAAAAGAAAAGGCCATGTAACACACTGGTAAAAAATGCCCCTGTGCCCACTTTTTGCTGCCATTAAATTTTAACTTAAAGAATATTTGCCCCCCAAAAATTAAGTTCAAACATTAAATATTTTTTGTCTTTGCAGTCAGTTCAATTGAATTGAAGTTGAAAAGGATATGCAAATGGTATACTGTTTTTTTTTTTTTTTAAATACTATTTACAACGTACCAACTTCACTGGTTTTGGGTTTTGTACATTCAATGACATCATCATCATTGGCTAACACCCTAAGCCAGGGGTGTCCAAACTTTTTCCACTGAGGGCCGTACACTGAAAAATCAAAGCAAGCGGGGGCCATTTATTTTAAAAACCAATACAATATATGAATAAAAAATATACATTTAGGCCTCCACTCAGGCTTGATACCGGGAACCCCAAAGGGTTTTGGTAAAAATAAAATGTTAATGTCATTCAGTATTGATATTTTTATTATTATTCAAGTTTTAAATCTCTAGATCAACTCTGTCAATATGACGTTTTTAAAGATTTAAGTTGCATGCTCTTTTTGTCAAAGAAAACCGTGGTTTGTTTTTTTTTATGGGGGGAAAAAAACCCAAATATGCAATATTTTCACCCAATAACATTTTTAAGTAGAATGTTTGAGATTATATAATTGGAGCCAGAAAAAGTTCAACAACTCATAACACCATTGATTTTAATTTTATTTTTTGTGCAATGACACCTAAAAACAAAATACGCTGATCCAAAAGGGTCCTGCTCATTAAAGTGTTAAAAAATAAATATTTTTTTACTGTTTACTTTTATCACAATGGTCTCAAGATCATCTTCAGATCTATTCGTCAATTATAAGTTTTTTTGTAGTTTTTTGTTTTTTCGTTTTAGGCCCTTTAAAAAAAACAGCTCAGTTTTTTATATGCTAAACACAAAATATGCAACATTTGGCCCCAAAAATATCTAAAAGTGTAATTTAATGTGATGTAATTGGTCAATAATTCATTTTGATTCACTTTTTTTTTTTTTAAAGAAACAGCCTGAATGGCAGCTTTGTGTTATTAGAGTAAACATTGCAACATTTTCTTGTTACATTTTAACTCTTTGCTCTTTTATACCACTTTTTGTTTTAAATTTTTTCCCGTAGTATTTTTAAAATGTGCCGTGGGGCCGTTAAAAAATGGCCCCCGAGCCGCACTTTGGACACCCCTGCCCTAAGCCAATACGCTTGCATGGGTTGCGTACGCACGTGGTTAAGTCATTACGTTCTAGAAGATTTAAGTGGGCGGGGTTTACTATGTAAAATACATTAGAAAGTTATTGCCCTCTAAGCATCTGTGTAAATGTTGCAAACAGCCCCATTTTCAGAAAGTGTTGGATCTATGCAGAGGCTGATGATAAAAACAATGATGGCACTTATTTTCCATGAAGGTGTGCAATATTGTTGCTGGTCAGCGCTGCATTAAAAAGCTGACAGATAACCAGACGTCCACCATGATAAAAGCAACAGCCCGCTCTGCTCCAGACAGACAGGAAGAGATCAGCCGCCTGGTGAGTTTCACCCACAGATACAACTTTTTATTTATTTTTTCCCGAGCTTGTTTACCTTACTTTTGTTTTTTTTTTTGTCTCAGGTGCGCAACGCCAATTATGCAGCCGACCCATTTGTCAAGGAGTTCCAGTTCCACATACGTGACGAGATGGCTCAGGTGACGGGCCGCATCCTGCCTGCCCCCATGCTGCAATATGGCGGCAGGGTGAGCTCTGAACCCTTCATGGTACCTACCACACATCATTAGCATGTTTCTTTTTACTATACCATTCCTGCTTCTGTTTTCCTTTTAAAACTTAGTCTTAATTATACTGCAGTATTTTTTTTTAAGCCTCCATCTAGATGGCAGCAGTGTTCAAATGAATCAAGCTGACTAGGAATCCTTAGTGCAGGGGCGCTCACACTTTTTCTGCAGGTGAGCTACTTTTCAATTGACCAAGTCGAGGAGATCTACCTCATTCCTATTTATAAATTTTATTTATTTATGAAAGAGACATTTTTAAAAAGTTAATGGTGTTTAATGATAATACAAGCATGTTTAACACACATAGATTCCTTTCTTTCATGAAGACAAGAATATAAGTTGGTGTATTACCTGATTCTGATGACTTGCATTGATTGGAATTAGACAGTGGTGCTGATAACGTCCGCATTTTCAAATGGAGGGAAAAAAAAGTCCTCCTTTCTGTCCAATACCACATGAAAGTGGTTGGATTTGGCATCTCATTTGTCCAACTTGCATACTCCTTTTTAAACACTTTATGAGAGTAGCATATGTGTGTGGCCCTTTAATGTCTGGCAGCAGGGGAGTGACTTCAGTGACTGTGCGGGTGGGCAAGCAAGTGAGAAAGCGGTCGCTGAGGGCGGGGGAGAAATACATTGGCATCAAACTCCGTAGCTTGCTAGCTTTCTGAGACTCTTATTTTGTTAGCACAGGCAGGATGAAACAGGTCTTTTATGGTGAAGACAGGAACTGTGCAGTCGGTCTTTAGAGTTTTGACAGTAGGTACGGAGTCTCTAGAAAGAAAATGTGTTTCTCTGCGTCCGCCCTGTTAGTGATTTTTTTCTTAAATATGAGCTCGCAGCAGCCAGCGTCATCTCACAAGATCCTCTGGTGCCGAGAATGTCAAACAACTGACGAAAGTGAAGTCTTGGTATGATTGATGATTGCTCATTTTTATGTATATTTTTTAATGCCTGGCTTGAGATCAACTGACACACCCTCCGAGATCGACGTAATGCCCACCCCTGTCTTAGTGTATACATAGCCTTTAAAGCAGGGGTGCCCATTACGTCAATCGTGAGCTACCAGTGGATTGTAGAGGGTGTGTCAGTCCATCGCCAGCCAGACATTAAAAAAATAGACCTACAAATTAGTGATCATCAATCTTCACTAAAACGTCACTTTCGTCATTTGATTGAAATTCACGGCACCCAAAGATCTTCTGAGATAACACTGGTTGATGGAGGGGAAGGCGAGAAACGCTATTTCAACAAATTCTCGCAATGGACCTGCCGTCACAACGCTAAAGACCGACTGCACAGTTCCTGTCTTCACAATAAAAGCGCTGCTTCATCCTGCCTGCTCTAACAAAATAAGAGTCTCAAAGAAACTGGCGTGCACAGAGTTTGCCGCATTGTATTTCTTGTAAAGTTTATAAAAACGAGTATGGAATCTGGACAAATAAGATGCCAAAAAGTGAAGTGAATTATATTTATATAGCGCTTTTCTCAAGTGACTCAAAGTGCTTTACATGGTGAAAGCTAATACCTAAGTTACATTTAAAGCAGTGTGGGTGGCACTGGGAGCAGGTGGGTAAAGTGTCTTGCCCAAGGACACAACGGCAGTGACTAGGATGGCAGAAGCGGGAATCGAACCTGCAACCCTCAAGTTGCTGGTACGGCCCCTCTACCAACCGAGCTATGCCGCCCCAACCACTCATGTGGTATCTGACAGAAAGGAGCACTTTTTTTTTCTTTTTCTCATCCATTTGAAAATGTGGACATTATCAGCACTTCTGTCTGATTCCAATCAATGCGAGTCATCAGAATCGGGTAATACACCAACTTATATTTTTGTCTTCATGAAAGGAATCTATAAGTGTTAAACATGCTTGTATTATTATAAAACACTCTTAACTTGTTAACAAAAATGTCTATATAAGAATGAGGTAGATCCCCTCGACTTGGTCAAGTGAAGAGTAGCTCGCCTGCAGAAAAAGTTTGGACACCCATGCTTTAAAGTGATACAAACATATTTTTAAATTAGCAGGCTCTGAATAGTACCTCGTTTTATGAGCTTAGTGGTTGTATGACAGAGCTTTTAACTTAAACTTGAATCTCCAAATCAACATGCACATTGAAATTAATTGAAATCAATTTAATTGGTGATTGGCTCTGAAACCATTTTTACATGTTTTTGATTGAAACTTTTATTAGTAGATTGTACAGTACATATTCCGTACAAATGACCACAGAATAGTAACACCCCAATAAATTTTTCAACTTGTTCAATTCATAGTGAATGTGAATGCCTTTTTTAAAAAGAAAAACTTTAACAAATATTGTACGAACACCGCACAATTTCATGAAGTATTATGTGGGGAATTTTGGAGAGCAGGCTTCTACAGTATCTCCTTTTCAGCAGCTTTTCTATATTTTCATGGGTAAATGTTCTCCATTCAGATATTTTAACTTTCTTGGCTTTGGACTCTTGACTCAAACTTTTTTTTTTTTTTTTTTAATTCAGTAAATATTATACACTTCTACGCACCGTCCTTCACACTCACTTTTCTCCTTCCCAAGGTTGCAAAGCAAAATGATGTCCTACTTCTAACTACACTAATGCTAGCGAGTGAGACCAGATGTTTTGGGCGGCTCTTACTATTACTGTGACACTTGTCACGCCAACTAATTGCAAGGGATGCTTGTAACTCAAATTTTTGTTTGCAATTTAAAGCGTAACAGTGTTTTTTTTTTTTAGAAATGTTTTTATTTAACAGTGGAAAAATCTCATTGTGATTAAAAACTAGTCCTGGCCAAGAGGCAGCAAAGTTACACATTAAATGACAGGATGGACATTAAGTAAAATAGTTACAGATGACTGAGGCTCCTTCAAATGCTCTGTTTAGCTTTAAAATCATTTAAGGATAAAAATTAATGACAATATCTCAAAACACATTAGTTGGAGCACTTGTAAATCGAGGTTACGCTGAATTTCAGTACCTAAAAGTGTAAGGGGGTATTACAAAGAATTAAGAACCACTATATTATGTCAATATCCACTTCCACCGTTATCGTGTAATACATTTATTTTCTAAAAGCCTTTCATGTTTATGAAATGTTTTAAAGTCTTAAATTTTAACATTAAATACCTCTAGCAATTTTTTTTTCTAGTAGTTTATTGTAAACGACTGCCATGTATACTACAGCTATGAATCCAGCAAAGGGTGCCCTCTCGAGTCAAGTCAGTCATTTTCTAACAGGAAAATGCTGTAACAAGAGTTGTGATCCTGCATGCTTGTAATGTATATAGCGTATTTTTAGGATTATAAATTGCAGGTTTTTTTTCATAGTTTGGCCGGGGGTGCGACATATACTCCGAAGCGACTCGTGTGAAATTAACACATTACCGTGAAATATCAAATATTATTTAGTTCATTTGTGCAAGAGACGAAGAAAATGTCAGCAATCGTCACATGTCAACCAATAAGAATTCGCCGTGGGAGGGTCATGGCAGAAGTGCATTGTGGGTCATGGAATGCTAACTGCTATGTTATTGCTGTAGCTATTAAAATGGATCATTTCAACGTTGGCGGTAACTTAAAAAAACTGAGATGGGCTGAACAAAAATGGCAGCAAAAAGGAAATCATGTAGTGCAGATTACAAGATGGATGTAGTGAAATATGCAGCAGAAAAGGACAAGAGGAAGCGGCGCATACCTTTGGAGTTGGCGGAGTTGTTTAGAAGCGACATCAAGGAAGATTTCATGGCATTTATGGATTAGGAGTGACCGATTGTTTGGTAAACGTATAACATGTTCTATATGTTATAGTTGGGCTTCACGGTGGAAGAGGGGTTAGTGCGTCTGCCTCACAATACGAAGGTCCTGCAGTCCTGGGTTCAAATCCAGGCTCGGGATCTATCCGTGTGGAGTTTGCATGTTCTCCCCGTGAATGCGTGGGTTCCCTGCGGGTACTCCGGCTTCCTCCCACTTCCGAAGACATGCACCTGGGGATAGGTTGATTGGCAACACTAAATTGGCCCTAGTGTGTGAATGTGAATGTTGTCTATCTGTGTTGGCCCTGCGATGAGGTGGCGACTTGTCCAGGGTGTACCCCGCCTTCCGCCCAATTGTAGCTGAGATAGACGCCAGCAACCCCAAAAAGCGAACAAGCGGTAGAAAATGGATGGGTGTTATTTGAATGACTACGGGAGCAGTGGCTTTTTAGTGCTTGCTATCTTGGTTGTTACTTTCTACCATATCTCCTCCTCAAAGACATGAACATTGAATGCAAAAACAAAGGATTGCTACCAAGCTTTTATCTGCCGTTAGTCTGGAAAAAGAAGCAGAAATGGCGTTCTCCATGCGTTGGCTAAACACAACAGTGACCCAAGTGGAATTAAAATATTTTCAACAGCCCCAAACCTTTATTTACGTTTTTTCTTTTTCATTTTTTGTGTGGAAAAAACAAAAATAAAGACATTTGAGAAGATTGGAATATTTTTTAGCAAAGCTTTTATTTTGGCCTACCTGATGCAGCCCAGACTGTCTCCTGCGGTCCCCAAGTAAACTGAGTTTGAGATCGCTGGTTTAGCGTATCAAATATAGCCTATTTGTGGGCGTTTGAGTGCAACCCCAGCAAATGGGGAGACTGTACTGTACTGTACCTGCCAGCCCCAGCAGATCAACCCTGCACTGTCATTGCAGAACCGCACAGTGGCCACGCCCAGTCACGGAGTGTGGGACATGAGGGGGAAGCAGTTTCACACCGGAGTGGACATCAAGACATGGGCCATTGCCTGTTTCGCCACCCAGAGGCAGTGCCGTGAAGAGATTCTCAAGTGAGACCAGGAAAATAAAAATACATGGAAAATGGAGATCTTGGGAACTTAAATCTTACATTTGTCGCCATTGTCATCCAGGAGCTTCACTGACCAGCTACGGAAAATCTCAAAGGATGCTGGGATGCCCATCCAGGGCCAACCGAGTTTCTGTAAATATGCCCAAGGTGCCGACAGTGTGGAGCCCATGTTCAGACACCTGAAGAACGCTTACCTGGGTCTTCAGCTGATCATCGTAATCCTCCCTGGCAAAACGCCTGTCTACGGTACGTCTAGACAACTATTTCTACACCAAACCGAGGCCATACTGAAAATGTGAATAAAATATAACTGATCTAACGTCCAACTTGCCATCTGCAGCTGAGGTAAAGCGGGTAGGAGACACCCTCCTTGGCATAGCCACTCAGTGTGTGCAGGTGAAGAATGTCGTGAAGACCTCACCGCAGACCCTGTCCAACCTCTGCCTCAAGATCAACGTCAAACTCGGAGGGATCAATAACATTCTAGTTCCTCACCAACGGTAAGGCGACAAACTACAAATGGCACACTTGTTGCCAATTACCGTTTGTGACTTGATCAGATTATTTTGAAGTGAACATTGTGTCCCTTTTCCACCCAGACCCTCTGTGTTCCAGCAGCCCATCATCTTCCTCGGGGCTGACGTCACTCACCCTCCAGCAGGGGATGGCAAGAAGCCATCTATTGCGGCGGTGAGACAATATCAAGATGCATTCCTTGTCTTTTATTTAAAATGGGACAATACATATTCATGGTAATATACATGTAAATATGCAAGATTATAGCCATTGGCAAATTTCTATCTTAAGTCCCTTCAGCAGATTGTCTACATTGGACATGTATATGACAACATTGACAAGTAGAACAATTACCGTATTTCCTTGAATTGCCGCCAGGGCGCTAATTAATTGTAAACCTCTTCTCACTCCGGCGCTTACCAAAGGCATGCGGTAAAGGCAAGCATGCGCTAATTATTTTAAAACCTTCTCACTCCGGTGCTTACCAAAGGCATGCTGTAAATTTAGGCCTGTGCTTACAAATTTGGGTGATGTAAGGATATCATCATGAAAAGCACATTTAATAAAAAAAACTTTATGGTCTTACCTTTACTTATCAATGAAGTCCATGCGCAGCTCCTTCTGATCAAAAGCATCGATAACTTGTTTATTGAAGTCTTCCTTATCTTTCTTCAGTTTTAAAAGTCTGTCTCGATGGAGATCTTCCTTTTATTACCTCCTGCTTCGATTGAAAGTCCAGTTTAGAAAACTGTTTTATTTTAGATATGTAATCCTCCATGTTAAAAGTGCAAGCGAGAGGAAAAAATAAACGATCGCTGCTTGTTGTCACTTCTTCTGCAGCCGAGTAGTCGCAAGAAGGATCACTAGCGCCCTCTACCACCAGGAGGCGGGAGTCATTTAATGACTCATATTTGACACACGCAGCTACGGTATATTAATAAACATAGATGCTTACTGTTCTTTTTAGCATATTCAATAGCTTGGACCTTAAATCCTACTGAATAGCTCTTAATCTTCTTCCCTTTAGGCGATTTCAAATGATTGAAATCAGTTTCCTCCATTTTGAAAATGACAGGTGACGTGACGAGTTTGACCCGGCGGAAATTCTAGATATGCGCTAATAAAATTACTGGTGTATCTCTTGTGTGACTGAGATCTCCTGGTCACACTTATCATCACACCATGTATAAAATGTAATCGCTTCGAGGTCGGTAAGTACAACCAGAATTATGCCGTACATTAGACGCACCGGTTTAAAAGGCGCACTGTCCATTTTTGAGAAAATTTATAGGATTTTGAGTGCGCCTTATAGTTTGAAAAATACGGTACACATTTAGGCATTATTGTAGGCAGCCGTGTTCTTGCAGAATCAGAGTAGTTTTTATTGCCATTTTACTTGCTGCAACATAAAACACAGAATAAGATGAGCTGTACCTGAGCTATCAGATCTTATTGTTCATGTGCATGTTGGCCGAGGGGACAAAACAGTTCAGGTGGCAGGAGGTGTGGGTCTGGATGGACCATAGTCTCCTGCCCGAGGGCAGAATAGTTTGTGTCCAGAGTGAGAAGAGTCAGCTGTGATCCGACCCACACGCCTCCTGGTCCTGGAGGGATGGGAGTTTGCAGCCAATGACCTTCTCGGCAGCATGTATGATGCGCTGCAGTCCATGCTTGTCTCGGACTGGTGTACCACACGGTTCAAAGCTTTGGGATGTTTGGTGAAAGAGGACGGGGTTGGAAGTTTATGTATTGCATTCCAGGTGTGAGATGCACAGACAAAGTGATTTGACCAAAGGCATTTTCTTCTGAACAATCAATCAATCAATGTTTATTTATATATCCCCAAATCACAAATGTCTCAAAGGACTGCAGAACAGAACTACAGTCACCACTAGTACCAGCTCTTGTTGATCTGTTGGTTTTTTTCACAAACTCTTGTAATGGAGTGCTTTTGTCATGAAAGATTTTGTAAATGGAGATGGTGTCATTGTCCTAGTTTGATGTTTTTTTTAATATCTGACAATGAAGATACGTTTGTTTTTAACACTTTCAGAACTTGTTCATAAACAGTTTCAGTGAGCTTTATTTACTTATCATTGTTTACATTTTTGCTGCAGGTGGTCGGCAGCATGGACGCCCACCCCAGCAGGTACTGTGCTACCGTGCGAGTCCAGCGGCCCAGACAGGAAATCATCCAAGACCTGGGCTCCATGGTGCGAGAGCTCTTGATCCAGTTCTACAAATCTACTCGCTACAAGCCGACCAGGCTGATCTTTTACAGGGATGGTGTCTCCGAGGGCCAGTTCAGACAGGTACCATTCCACTTTCACGGGCCTCCAGGTTTTTTTTTGCCGTTTTGTTCTGCCAAACATTGCGCTTAGCAAACTGGCTCATTTTCCTACGTATCATTTGGCTGCTTTAAACAAAGAATCCCACACGTTGGTGACTGTCTGTCAAGAATGGATGTGGTTCTTGAAGAGCTTGGACACTACAGAGTGGTTTTCATTGAGGGCCACATGGCAGTTATGGCTGCCATCAGTAACAGTGAATAATGTATGAATTGGCCTCTGAAACTCATTTAAATTGTTTTAAGCAGACTTGTCGGTTTTACAGTTCAATCAATCAATCAATGTTTATTTATATAGCCCCAAATCACAAATGTCTCAAAGGACTGCACAAATCATTACGACTACGACATCCTCGGAAGAACCCACAAAAGGGCAAGGAAAACTCACACCCAGTGGGCAGGGAGAATTCACATCCAGTGGGACGCCAGTGACAATGCTGACTATGAGAAACCTTGGAGAGGACCTCAGATGTGGGCAACCCCCCCCTTCTAGGGGACCGAAAGCAATGGATGTGGAGCGGGTCTAACATGATACTGTGAAAGTTCAATCCATAGTGGCTCCAACACAGCCGCGAGAGTTCAGTTCAAAGCGGATCCAAGACAGCAGCGAGAGTCCCGTCCACAGGAAACCATCCCAAGCGGAGGTGGATCAGCAGCGTAGAGATGTCCCCAACCGATACACAGGCGAGCGGTCCATCCTGGGTCTCGACTCTGGACAGCCAGTACTTCATCCATGGTCATCGGACCGTACCCCCTCCACAAGGGAGGGGGGGGGACATAGGGGAAAAAGAAAAGAAGCGGCAGATCAACTGGTCTAAAAAGGTCTATTTAAAGGCTAGAGTATACAAATGAGTTTTAAGGTGAGACTTAAATGCTTCTACTGAGGTAGCATCTCCAACTGTTACCGGGAGGGCATTCCAGAGTACTGGAGCCCGAACGGAAAACGCTCTATAGCCCGCAGACTTTTTTTTGGGCTTTAGGAATCACTAATAAGCCGGAGTCTTTTGAAGGCAGATTTCTTGCCGGGACATATGGTACAATACAATCGGCAAGATAGGATGGAGCTAGACCGTGTAGTATTTTATACGTAAGTAGTAAAACCTTAAAGTCACATCTTAAGTGCACAGGAAGCCAGTGCAGGTGAGCCAGTATAGGTATATATGATCAAACTTTCTTGTTTACACTTAGAAAATTTTACTGTAAAATATATTTTTTTTTTTTTGCAACATTTTACGGTAAATATAAAAACAGTACCACTGTTTAGTTATTTTTTTAGGGGAAAAGCTGGCAGCTGCGTTGCCAGAGTTTCACTATTAAATTTACATAGGTTTTTTTTACAAAATTGTATTATTGGAAAAAAGTACAAGTTCTTTTTATATTCTGGCAACTTGGTTGCCAGTTTTTCTACCTTTTTAAAAACAAATTTACAGTCTTTGTACCATGAATTGATTTACATGGACCCTGACTTAAACGAGTTGAAAAACTTATTGGGGTGTTACCATTTAGTGGTCAATTGTACGGAATATGTACTGTACTGTGCAATTGTCTAAGAAAAGTTTCAATCAGTCCATTTACAGTAATACACTGTTAACTGTAGATTTTAGTCAAACTGGCAGCTCAGTCAACTGAATTATAACGCAAAAAAACAGTAATTTTTCAATTTACAGTAATATGCTGTAAAGAACGTACAATTGTAATTTTTATCAATTTGATGGGTAGTTTGCTGTAAAGTTAAATATTTTTATTAAGACAAAATCATGCAATTTCAAGCAGTACATATTTTTTTCTGTCAAAAATGAGGAAAAAAAACCCATTACATTTAGTAAGAAAATATTAAATACATTGACACATCATTTCCAGGTGTTTGCGGGCTAGATCTGACCCCCGGGCCTTGTTTGATACGTGTGCCATAGACCACTGGTCCCCAACCACTGGGCCGTGGCACAAGAAATTAAAATTGTATTTTCTTTTAATTATTAGGTCAACAAAAAAAACACAATATATACATTATATATCAATATAGATCAGTACAGTCTGCAGGTATACAGTCCGTAAGCACACATGATTGTATTTCTTTATGAACCCCCCACCAGTTGAATAGTTGGGCTATTCAACTGGTGGTTCAGTCCAACTTGAGAATCACATTTTTGTAGCAGATTCTTAAACAGGAGTGTGGTCATAGAGATGATGTTTGACTAGCTTTTTTGCAGAGTTCATAAACAGCAGAGTGATCCTTTAACTCTGACATGATGACAAGAATAGAGTCTAATTTCCGCTGTAGAAGACGCTGGTTCTTTGGAATATACAAAACCAGTGAAGTTGGCACGTTGTGTAAATGGTAAATAAAAGCAGAATACTTTTCAACTTATATTCAATTGAATAAACTGCAAAGACAAGATACTTAACCTTCAAAATGGTAAACTTAATTCTTTGCAATTAGCTCATTTGGAATTTGATGTTTGTAACATGTTTTTAAAAAAGCTGGCACAAGTGGCAAAAACTGAGAAAGTTGAGGAATGCTCATCAAACACTTATTGGGAACATCCCGCAGGTGGATGCCGTGTAAGTAACTACAGTTGGTCGCTGCAAGTGCAAGTTAAAACTCTTAAGCCATTTATCAACAACACCCAGACTCTTTGCTGGGCCCAAGCTAATCTACGATGGACTGATGCAAAGTGTTATGTGGTCTGAGTCCTCATTTCAAATTTGTTTTGGAAAATATGGACCAAAAAGGAAAAGAACCATCCAGACTGTTACAGGTGCAAAGTTGAAAAGCCAGTATCTGTGATGGTATGGGGGTTTATTAGTGGCCAAGGCATGGGTAACTAGCTCATCTGTGAAGGCACCTTTTAATGCTAAAAGTTACTTACAGGTTTTGGAGTAACGCACGTTGCCATCCAAGCAACGTCTTTCATGGACGCCCCTGCTTATTTCAGCAAGACAATGCCAAGCCACGTGTTACAACAGCGTGGCTTTGTAGTAAGAGTGTGGGTACTAGACTGTAGACCTGTCTCCCATGGAAAATGTGTGGTGCATTATGAAGCCTAAAATACCACAACGAAGACCCCGGACTGTTGAACAACTTAAGCTGTACATCAAGCAAGAATAGGAAAGAATTCCACTTGAAAAGTTTCAAAAATGTGTTTCCTCAGTTCCCAAACGTTTATTGAGTGTTGTTAAAAGGAAAGGCCATGTAACACAGTGGTAAAAATGCTCCTGTGACAACTTCTTTGCAATGTGTTGCTGCCATTAAATTCTAAGTTAATGATTATTTGCAACAACAAAAAATTCTCAATTGGAACATTAAATATCATGTCTTTGCAGTCTATTCAACTGAATATAAGTTGAAAATGATTTGCATATCATTGTATTCTGTTTTTATTTACCATTTTCACAACGTGCCAACTTGACTGGTTCTGGGTCTTGTACAAATAAGACTAATATTGGAGGTAGAAGTATTGCTGCTGTGATTGTCATTCTGACAAACTTACTCCTTAGCCTTCTACTCTTCACATGTGCTGTTGTGTGTTTCCTGTACAGGTGTTGTATTATGAGCTACTCGCCATCAGGGAGGCGTGCATCAGTCTGGAGAAGGAATACCAGCCTGGGATCACTTACATTGTTGTACAAAAACGACATCACACACGTCTCTTCTGTGCTGATCACACCGAGCGGGTAAGTTCATGTACATCAGGGCTCGGAGTTGGCCACAGTTTCTCTTCATTTGTCTTTTTTTACATTCCCGGCAGGTTGGGAGAAGCGGAAACATTCCCGCCGGCACGACGGTGGACACGGACATCACTCACCCTTATGAGTTTGACTTTTATCTCTGCAGCCATGCTGGAATCCAGGTCTACTTGTGTTGCCAGGAAGCTTTTTGCTGATTAAGTCATAAGCTAAGTTTGTCCTTGAACTTCCACCTTTAGGGCACAAGCAGGCCGTCGCACTACCACGTGTTGTGGGACGACAACTGTTTCACCGCCGATGAGTTCCAGCTCCTCACCTACCAGCTGTGCCACACCTACGTGCGCTGCACGCGCTCAGTCTCCATCCCAGCACCCGCCTACTACGCCCACCTGGTGGCCTTCCGTGCACGCTACCACCTGGTGGACAAAGATCATGACAGGTAGAGGAAAGGATCATTGGGGATAATATCAGTACATATAGTAAGGGTGTGCAACCAGGAGCTCACCAAGGGGTCAAATAATGCTTGAACTCTCAGTATTGTCACCGTTCAATTCCCATATGATGAGTCTGTTAATGACAAATGACCACAAAATGGCAGGTCGGTTTCTTAAATAGATTATACTTTAAATGTTGCCAGTTATATAAATAAATGTTAATGATAAATTACCACAAAATATCATAAAGAAAATAGCAGATCTGTTTCTTAAATATAGTTTAAATGTTGCCAGTCATATAAATACAAATGTTAATGACAAATGACCACAAAATAGCATAAAGAAAATGGCAGGTCTGTTTCTTAAATATAGTTTAAATGTTGCCAGTCATATAAATAAAAATGTTAATGACACATTACCACAAAATAGCATAAAGAAAATAGCAGATCTGTTTCTTAAATATAGTTTAAATGTTGCCAGTCATATAAATAAAAATGTTAATGACAAATTACCACAAAATAGCATAAAGAAAATGGCAGATCTGTTTCTTAAATATACTTTAAATGTTGCCAGTCATATAAATAAAACACAAAATCCTTTGTCAAAGTAACTTAAATGGTGAAATGTGTACTGAAATACAAGATGGAGGAACAAGTTATTTTGTCGTGTGTATACAGTATACTGACATTTTGTCAATGCCTTGGCAAAATAAGCTTATTCCCTTTTGTGGGTTGAAAAAGTTTAACAAAATTAGAGGCTGTTTGGGGCTTTTATTTTGTAAAAGTAACTCTCAGGAGAAAGGGTGAATAACTGACATACAGTATGAAGATGATAAAATAGTAAAAAAAAGTCTTCCATCCATCCATGTTTTATCAGGGTTGCAGGGGGTAAAACAAATAACAGTAGTGCATTAACAATTGCTGCTAAGTCAAGTCAATTTTATTTATACAGCACGTTTACAACAACTTTTAAATATAACCAAGGTGCTTTACAGGTTAAAAAGCATAGAGCAACAAAACAAACAGAACATAAACAATGAATGAGCTGAACAAAATAGTGCAATAATAAGCTAAAAGGGGTCGAATAAAAAGTAAAAATTTTGCTAAATATCGTAATGAGAAAAGTGCGACAAATAGGAAAATAAAACTAAAGCAAAGGGCTGACCTAATGTGGAGGGGAAGACTGTTCCAGAGCTTAGGGGCAGCAACGGAAAACTTAGTCCTTCTACAGCAGACCTGGGCAAATGAAGGCCTGGGGGCCACATGCAGCCCGTTAAGTATTTCAAGCTGGCCCGCTGGACATTACAAAAGGATTTTCTTAGATCTTTAATATGGGAAGTGTAGCTGCCATTATGTTTACTCATGTTTTTAATGACTAAGTCTTCAACTATACCAAGTATTTCAATGCTTGGACTCTCAGCTTTTTGCATGATGTACTAGTTACTATGGTAATAGTTGCAAAAACAAGCTTAAATACTGCCTCTGATTAGTGCTCGGGAAGCAGGTGAGTGGGCATTTAGTCCACCAGAGACAGGTGGACAAAATGAGTAACCAAGGAAACCAGACAAGGGAGTGGAAAAAAACAGGAACTTAAAGATTCCAAAAGACAAACAGCACATGGCCAAACAAACATGATCAACAGGCATGACATTTTATTTATTATTGGTTAGCTTCTGAATAACAATGTTATTACAAAGAATAAGAGACTTATTATACTCTAAATATGTTAGTCTTACTTAAAAATGCACACATTTAGTTGTATTCCCGTGAGAGCCATATCATATTTTTTAACACTGAATACATTTTGAAATATTTGGCTTTCATGTCTCTCTCAGCCAAAAAGGTTCCCGGCCCCTGCTCTATAGTGTGTACCTTGTTTGATTCACCATCTCTTCCTGTGTGTACCTTGTTTGATTCACCATCTCTTCCTGTGTGTACCTTGTTTGATTCACCATCTCTTCCTGTGTGTACCTTGTTTGATTCACCATCTCTTCCTGTGTGCACCTTGTTTGATTCACCATCTCTTCCTGTGTGCACCTTGTTTGATTCACCATCTCTTCCTGTGTGCACCTTGTTTGATTCACCATCTCTTCCTGTGTGTACCTTGTTTGATTCACCATCTCTTCCTGTGTGTACCTTGTTTGATTCACCATCTCTTCCTGTGTGCACCTTGTTTGATTCACCATCTCTTCCTGTGTGCACCTTGTTTGATTCACCATCTCTTCCTGTGTGTACCTTGTTTGAGTCACCATCTCTTCCTGTGTGTACCTTGTTTGAGTCACCATCTCTTCCTGTGTGTACCTTGTTTGAGTCACCATCTCTTCCTGTGTGCACCTTGTTTGAGTCACCATCTCTTCCTGTCTGCACCTTGTTTGAGTCACCATCTCTTCCTGTCTGCACCTTGTTTGAGTCACCATCTCTTCCTGTCTGCACCTTGTTTGAGTCACCATCTCTTCCTGTCTGCACCTTGTTTGAGTCACCATCTCTTCCTGTGTGCACCTTGTTTGAGTCACCATCTCTTCCTGTGTGCACCTTCTTTGATTCACCATCTCTTCCTGTCTGCACCTTGTTTGATTCACCATTTCTTCCTGTGTGCACCTTGTTTGAGTCACCATCTCTTCCTGTGTGCACCTTGTTTGAGTCACCATCTCTTCCTGTGTGCACCTTGTTTGAGTCACCATCTCTTCCTGTGTGCACCTTGTTTGATTCACCATCTCTTCCTGTGTGCACCTTGTTTGATTCACCATCTCTTCCTGTGTGCACCTTGTTTGATTCACCATCTCTTCCTGTCTGCACCTTGTTTGATTCACCATCTCTTCCTGTGTGCACCTTGTTTGAGTCACCATCTCTTCCTGTGTGCACCTTGTTTGATTCACCATCTCTTCCTGTCTGCACCTTGTTTGATTCACCATCTCTTCCTGTCTGCACCATCTCTTCCTGTGTGCACCTTGTTTGATTCACCATCTCTTCCTGTCTGCACCTTGTTTGATTCACCATCTCTTCCTGTGTGTACCTTGTTTGATTCACCATCTCTTCCTGTGTGCACCTTGTTTGATTCACCATCTCTTCCTGTGTGCACCTTGTTTGATTCACCATCTCTTCCTGTCTGCACCTTGTTTGATTCACCATCTCTTCCTGTCTGCACCTTGTTTGATTCACCATCTCTTCCTGTCTGCACCTTGTTTGATTCACCATCTCTTCCTGTCTGCACCTTGTTTGATTCACCATCTCTTCCTGTGTGCACCTTGTTTGATTCACCATCTCTTCCTGTGTGCACCTTCTTTGATTCACCATCTCTTCCTGTCTGCACCTTGTTTGATTCACCATCCCTTCCTGTGTGCACCTTGTTTGATTCACCATCTCTTCCTGTGTGCACCTTGTTTGATTCACCATCTCTTCCTGTGTGCACCTTGTTTGATTCACCATCTCTTCCTGTGTGCACCTTGTTTGATTCACCATCTCTTCCTGTCTGCACCTTGTTTGATTCACCATCTCTTCCTGTCTGCACCTTGTTTGATTCACCATCTCTTCCTGTCTGCACCTTGTTTGATTCACCATCTCTTCCTGTGTGCACCTTGTTTGATTCACCATCTCTTCCTGTGTGCACCTTGTTTGATTCACCATCTCTTCCTGTGTGCACCTTGTTTGATTCACCATCTCTTCCTGTCTGCACCTTGTTTGATTCACCATCTCTTCCTGTCTGCACCTTGTTTGATTCACCATCTCTTCCTGTGTGCACGCTCCTCTCCTGGCGACAGCGCGGAGGGCAGCCACGTCTCCGGGCAGAGCAACGGCAGAGACCCTCAGGTGCTGGCCAAAGCGGTGCAGATCCACCACGACACGCTGGGGACCATGTACTTCGCCTGAGCACGCCCAGGTCCCCGCCTTCCAGATGCCACAGCAGCTCGGTACGTGTGCGTTTTTTGGAGAGGAAAGCAAAAGCACCGGATTTGAATATTCTCACATGAAACTGCTGGCTCATCCTCAAAGCAGGATTCTGCAAACAAACGGTCGCCTTAGCGTGAATGTTTGAAGCAAGTGTCTGTTTGTTGCCTTACTGTGAATGATTTCTTCTGTAAGCCAGCTGGAGTCGTGTGTGTGCGTGTTCTCTTAAAATCCCAAAGTTTTATACCCTTTTTAAAGTAAAATCAGTCACCTTTGCAGAAGCAGGGCCAAGTAGAGCAGTAACTTTGGCTCTGTGGTGAATTCAAGTGCCTGATCTGACTAGATAGTGGAAGTCTGCTGCTGCTGCTGAGAGAATGTTGTCCTCCTTCCCCCAAAATGCATGCAACACACTTGAAAGTGCTTACACAGTATATTCCCTGCACCTCAAGTGTCAAAGCATCAATCTTTTACTCCCAATTTGTCACATCAAAGGCGTGTCTCGGCGGTGTGTTTTTTTTTTTTGTTTTTAAATAAGCGTTTTTAATCTTTTCTGATAGCTTACTGGACATGTCCCTTCCGCTTGGTCCAAAGATGTGGCATATTTAAATATTTATGTAAGAGGGGCATCATGTGTTGTTGGTCTGGTCAGTTTCCAAAGTGCTTCATGCAATACACACTCAGCACCGTTAAGTTAAAACTTGTGTAGTGTGTGCCTTTTTTGTCATGATGCTGAAAGATACTCTTCACAAGTTTTGATTATGACAATACTGTATGGAGAGATTGTGTGTGTGTGTCCGCCATATGCCAATAACGAGATATATATATGCAGAGTGTGTCAATATGACGCTGACAGGACCAAAAGCAGTGCAGGGGGGGCATGAAAGTAGCTAAACAGCAACCTCATGTGTTCATTCTACTGCCTGGTAGATGTTTGGACAGCAATAACAAAGATGGAGGATGTCTGTGAACTTGTACACTTTTTGTTTTTTTTCTCCTCATCTAACATGAGATTTATGATCTCTCACAGAAATATCCACTGTTGTCATATCACACAAAATTACTGTTTTTTTTGTTTTTTTTTTCTCTCTTCCAGATTTTTAAACGTAAAACTAAAGACTGTTTTTGTCTAACACTTGCCTGGTCTTGATGTAAGCCTTATTTGCTTTTCCTATTTAATTTTTTTAATAAATATACTTTTCAAAAAAAAGCATGTCCTGTTTTAATGACAGTTGCACTACTGATACAGTATGATATATGACATAGGGGGAAATTATTACAGTATAATATATGACATACGGGTCATTTGAAAGCATTAAAAGGTTACTTTAATTGAATTTTATGAAAGCAAACAAACTCTTAGTTCTTATCAACATGGGTCATTAAATAATAATGTATGACTTATGCAGCATTAATAACAAGACCATATTGCCCCTTTTATTACTTTATTAGAGCTTTTTTTGCAGTTTTAGCTGGTGTGCATTTAAAGCAAGGGTGTTAAACATTTTTAGATGGGGGGCCACATGGAGAAAAATCTACTCCCAAGTGAGCCACACTGGTCAAATCACGACAAGATAACTTAGAAATAAAGACAACTTCAGATTGTGCTTGTTTATTGTTAAACAAAACATTCTGAAATTGTACAATGTTGGTATTTGTTACATTTATCTATTGCGGTTAAAGGCCTACTGAAAGCCACTACTAGCGACCACACAGTCTGATAGTTTATATATCAATGATGAAATATTAACATTGCAACACATGCCAATACGGCCGCTTTAGTTTACTAAATTACAATTTTAAATTTCCCGCGGAGTTTCTTGCTGAAAACGTCGCGGAATGATGACGTGTTTGCGACGTCTCGGGTTGTAACCGACATATTAGCTCAGCACCGATCACGGCTAAAAGTCGTCTCCTTTCATCGCATAATTACACAGTATTTTGGACATCTGTGTTGAATCTTTTGCAATTTGTTCGATTAATAATGGAGACGTCAAAGAAGAATGCTGTTGGTGGATTGCAGCTGCCTTTAGCACCGAGACACAGCCGGTGTTTTTTTGTTTGTTGTGAAGCTTTAACACAGAGCGGTCAAGCAAACATGTTTCTCTACGTCAACCAGAAAGTTTTTGGATGGGAAAATTGTGATATTAAGTCGGCTAGAGTTGATTATGCGACCTCCTCCAGCAGCTGTCAAAAAGGCAGCTGTGATCTTGGCTCCTCCATTGGCTTCTGTGAGAGACACTGGCGTTCACCGCAGCCCTCCGACTTTCGAGTATGACTTTATAATCTCACTAAAACACTATTAACTCTGTTGGTAGAGCGGCCGTGCCAGCAACTTTAGGGTTGCAGGTTCGATCCCCGCTTCTGCCATCCTAGTCACTGCCGTTGTGTCTTTGGGCAAGACACTTTACCCACCTGCTTTAGTTTACTAAATTGCAAGTTTAAATTTCCCGCCAAGTGTCATGTTGAGAACGTCGCGGTATGACGACGTCACCGGTTGTAGCAGACATTATTTTCCAGCCCGATCCAAGCTATAAGTAGTCTGCTTTGATCACATAATTACACAGTATTCTGGACATCTGTGTTATTGAATCTTTTGCAATTTGTTCGATTAATAATGGAGACGTCAAAGAAGAATGCTGTTGGTGGATTGCAGCTGCCTTTAGCACCGAGACACAGCCGGTGTTTTTTTGTTTGTTGTGAAGCTTTAACACAGAGCGGTCAAGCGAACATGTTTCTCTACGTCAACAAGAAAGTTTTGGGATGGGAAAATTGTGGTATTAAGTCGGCTAGAGTGGATTATGCGACCTCCTCCAGCAGCTGTCAAAAAGGCAGCTGTCATCTTGGCTCCTCCATTGGCTTCTGTGAGAGACACTGGCGTTCACCGCAGCCCTCCGACTTTCAAGTATGACTTTATAATCTCACTAAAACACTATTAACTCTGTTGGTAGAGCGGCCGTGCCAGCAACTTGAGGGTTGCAGGTTCGATCCCCGCTTCTGCCATCCTAGTCACTGCCGTTGTGTCTTTGGGCAAGACACTTTACCCACCTGCTTTAGTTTACTAAATTGCCAGTTTAAATTTCCCGCCAAGTGTCGTGTTGAGAACGTCGCGGTATGATGACGTCACCGGTTGTAGCGGACATTATTAATAGTCTGCTTTAATCACATAATTACACAGTATTCTGGACATCTGTGTTATTGAATCTTTTGCAATTTGTTCAATTAATAATGAAGTCAAAGTAGAAAGATGGAGGTGGAAACTTTTAGCCTTTAGCCACAAAAACACAGCGAATGTTGTTTAAAATTCCCGAAAATGAAGCTTTATGGATCAGAGTGGTCAAGCAAATATGGATCCCGACTACATGTCAACCGGCAGTTTTTGGTGATAAAATTGTGGTAATAAGTCTCCTCTTACCGGAGACATCACCGGAGCTTCCGTCTTCCTGCAGCTGCGTGACTTCCCTCAGACATTGGCATCAACACACCCGTGGCCACACCCCTCCGATTTTCAGGTACTATTTAATCCCACTAAAACACTAGCAACACAATAGGCAGATAAGGGATTTTCCAGAATTATCCCAGTAAATGTGTCTAACATCCGAATCGCTCCCACTGCAACCACCTTTTTCCTTATCTTTTTTTTTCTACTCCTTCACTCTAAATTTCCTCATCCACGAATTTTTCATCCTCGCTCAAATTAATGGGGAAATGGTCGCTGTCTCGGTCCGAATCGCTCTCGCTGCTGGTGGCCATGATTGTAATCAATGTTCAGATGTGAGGAGCTCCACAACCCGTGACGTCACGCGCACATCGTCTGCTACTTCCGGTACAGGCAAGGCTTTTTTATTAGCGACCAAAAGTTGCCAACTTTATCGTGGATGTTCTCTACTAAATCCTTTCAGCAAAAATATGGCGCCAAACTGGATGGAGTCCTGGTCTAGAACTGAGTGTGTTCTAGTCACACCCTGCCAACACATGGGATGGAGTCCTGGTCTAGAACTGAGTGTGTTCTAGTCACACTCTGCCAACACATGGGATGGAGTCCTGGTCTAGAACTGAGTGTGTTCTAGTCACACCCTGCCAGCACATGGGATAGAGTCCTGGTCTAGAACGGAGCGTGTTCTAGTCACACTCTGCCAACACATGGGATGGAGTCCTGGTCTAGAACTGAGTGTGTTCTAGTCACACCCTGCCAGCACATGGGATGGAGTCCTGGTCTAGAACTGAGTGTGTTCTAGTCACACTCTGCCAACACATGGGATGGAGTCCTGGTCTAGAACTGAGTGTGTTCTAGTCACACTCTGCCAACACATGGGATGGAGTCCTGGTCTAGAACTGAGTGTGTTCTAGTCACACTCTGCCAACACCTGGGATGGAGTCCTGGTCTAGAACTGAGTGTGTTCTAGTCACACCCCGCCAGCACATGGGATGGAGTCCTGGTCTAGAACTGAGTGTGTTCTAGTCACACCCCGCCAGCACCTGGTGTACCGCCATAAAAGTATTTTATTTGTGTGCCGACCACCACAAACGCAGGACATGTGTCCAGTTATCAGTGTTGTGCTGTAAAGTCCCTTGCCATCACTTTATAACTCCACAGCACAGTTGTGTAATGTGTGTGTGTGTGTGTGTGTGTGTGTGTACACACAGTCAGCATGTGCTGATGAATCTTTATTAGATGAGCAAACAAAACACTATATGCTTCCTGTTTCAAGCATCCGCCTTAGTTTTAATTGTGTTAGCCCTTAAATAAACAATTATTATAGTCGTTGTTGCTTTCTGGGTCTGATGTGTTGTTCAATCACGCCTCCAGAAATATATACTATACGCACTTTTTATTTATTTTTTTTAACTTATGTGACTTTTGCAGCATTGAGAATTAGAAAACAAACCCCGTTTCCATGTGAGTTGGGAAATTGTGTTAGATGTAAATATAAACAGAATACAATGATTTGCAAATCCTTTTCAAGCCATATTCAGTTGAATATGCTACAAAGACAACATATTTGATGTTCAAACTCATTAACTTTATTTTTTTACAAATAATTAACTTAGAATTTCATGGCTGCAACACATGCCAAAGTAGTTGGGAAAGGGCATGTTCACCACTGTGTTACATCACCTTTTCTTTTAACAACACTCAATAAACGTTTGGGAACTGAGGAAACTAATTGTTGAAGCTTTGAAAGTGGAATTCTTTCCCATTCTTGTTTTATGTAGAGCTTCAGTCCTTCAACAGTCCGGGGTCTCCGCTGTCATATTTTACGCTTCACACATTTACCATGGGAGACAGGTCTGGACTGCAGGCGGGCCAGGAAAGTACCCGCACTCTCATTTAAAGCAGTGTGGGTGGCACTGGGAGCAGGTGGGTAAAGTGTCTTGCCCAAGGACACAACGGCAGTGACTAGGATGGCAGAAGTGGGAATCGAACCTGCAACCCTCAAGTTGCACGCACGGCCACTCTACCAACCGAGCTATGCCGCCCCTAAAAGACAACATATTTGATGTTCAAACTCATAAACTTTTTTTTTTGCAAATAATTAACTTAAAATTTCATGGCTGCAACAGGTGCCAAAGTAGTTGGGAAAGGGCATGTTCACCACTGTGTTACATCACCTTTTCTTTGAACAACACTCAATAAACGTTTGGGAACTGAGGAAACTAATTGTTGAAGCTTTGAAAGCGGAATTCTTTCCCATTCTTGTTTTATGTAGAGCTTTGTCACGCCAAATTTCTTCCCCCCTACAAAAACCTCCCCCCCCCCCCCACATTTACTTCCAGGGTCATGATTAATACAGACATTTTGTTAACGCTATATTATAAAAATAAATAAAACTATTTACAAATACAAGCTTTGGGATGACACATTTACTTCTGGGGTCACGTTTCCTCTTATGTCATCCCATAGCTTGTTTGAAAATTGTTTTTTTTATTTTTTTTACAATATAGCGTTAACAAAACGTCTGTATTTACATCCAACACAATTTCCCAACTCATGGAAACGGGGTTTGTATATAAAATAGAAATAGGCAGACCAATTCAAATTTTTCTTTTGTTTTTTTAAACCTCAACACAATACTGTGAAACCATCACTAAACTCTATAGCTAATATAAACATATTTTCTCTTCTATTTGCATTACAGGATAACATTGTACTTATGTACCTAATATACAGATTTTATTTATAGACTATTCTTTATCCTATTCTACATAACTTATGTACATACTATCATTCTTATGGTGCTGATGATCCAAAGCATACATCATGTGTCATAATTCAGGTCTCAACTGTCCATCAATAATTCAATTCTCCTACAGCGGGGGTCGCCAACTCTTTAGCGCCGCCCTAGTGGCTCTCTGGAGCTTTTTCTAAAACGTATGAAAAATGGAAAAATATATATTATATATTTTTTGTTTTAATATATTTTCTGTAGGAGGACAAACATGACACAACCCTTCCTAATTGCTATAAAGCACACTGTTTATATTAAACATGCTTCACTGATTTGAATATTTGGCGAGTGCTGTTTTGTCCTACTAATTTTGGCGGTCCTTGAACTCACCGTGGTTTGTTTACATGTACAACTTTCTTCGACGTGTTTTATGCCACTTCTTTTTCTGTCTCATTTTGTCAACCAGACTTTTAATGTTGTGTGTGTGAATACACAAAGGTGAGTTTTGTTGGTGTTATTGACTTGTGTGGAGTGCTAATCAGAGATATTTGGTCACTGCATGACTGCAAGCTAATCGATGCTAACATGCTATTTAGGCTAGCTGTATGTACATATTGCATCATTATGCCTCATTTGGAGCTATATTTCAGCTCATTTGGTTTCCTTTAATTCAATTTATATCTCATGACACACTATCTGTATGTAATATGGCTTTTAAATTTGTTTTGCGGCTCCAGAGGGATTTGTTTTTGTATTTTTGGTCCAATATGGCTCTTTCACCATTTTGGGTTGCCTGACCCCTGGACTACACAAAGTTAGTTGCAGTACTTTATGATTATCACAGTCTTATTGGTTGACTGTGGTCACATGATGTCCAGCATAGCTCGAGGAGCGGCATAGCTTGGTTGGTAGAATGACCATGCCTGCAACTTCAGGGTTGCAGGTTGGATTCCCGCTTCCGCCATCCAAGTCACTGCCGTTGTGTCCTTGGGCAAGACACTTTACCCACACTGGTTTGAATGTAACTTAGATATTGGGTTTCACTATGAAAAGCGCTTTGAGTTGCTAGAGAAAAGTGCTATATAAATATAATTCACTTCACTTCATTATGACAACTCACCATTCCTTATTCGAATCGATTTTTGCAATATTTGGTATAAAAATTGTAATGAATGTTTTTTTTTTTTAACAGGTTACAAAAGCTCCGAAGTATGATATGCACGTTTAAAAAAAACAACAAAAAAAACATTTAAGAGTCAAAAGTACATATAAAAACAATCCATGAAAAATCAACACAAAAACATTTTAAAAGATACACAAATGCAACGAATCAAGACACTTGAGAACGAATTGCAAATTACATTTTTGATCATTAAAATTATATATATATTTTTTTCCTATAAAAAAATATTAAATATATATTTTTTAACTGATTAATTTTTATAAATATAGTTTGAATCAGAAAAAAAATTGAGTTGTGATTGGGATAGTTTGGTTTTTCAGCACCGTAACCAAAAATGATTATTTTCCCGATAAAGTCCTTCTTCTGTATGAGCAATGCTAGTGTGTAAAGTGTTGTTAAAAAAAAAAGTACAGAATAATACATAACAATAATACAGAGGAAAACCCTAAAAAATAAGAACTTAATATCCAATATACAGGAAATCAGAAGTTAAGATTTCAATCATTGAAAGTAAAAATAATAATGTATTGCTGACATGACACTTTTCATGAGTTGGTCCCTTTTAGGTCCGAAGAGTAAGTGTGTGTAATAAATAATAGTCAATATTAAGGTTGCTCAACTGGACTTTTATTTGCTGTTTTTACATTGTATGTACACTACTAAAAAAGTGCAAACAATCAAGAAATTTAAGAACCAATTGCAAAATATATTTTTGATAGTTTAACAAAAAATTTGTTTTTACTTTAAAAAAAAACGTCCTCTTAAATACATTTTTTAAATGATTCATTTTTAAAATCGATTTTGAATCAGTATAAATGAGGATCGGGATTTTAATTTTTTTTTCCAGGATCCTAACCAAAAATGATGCCTTGCCTGATTAAGTCATTATGTATGAGTGATGCCCTCAGTCTGTAAAGTGTTGGGGGGGAAAGTACAAAATAATACACAACAATAACACATAGGTAAACCATAAAAAAATAACTTAATATCAAATATACAGTAAGTAAATCCAAAGTTAAGATTTCAATAATTGATAGGAAAAAAAAATGCACTGCTGACATGACACTTTTCATGAGCGGGTCCCTTTTGGGTCTGAAGAGTAAGTGTGTGTGTGTGTGTGTGTGTGTGTGTGTGTGTGTGTGTGTGTGTGTGTGTGTGTGTGTGTGTGTGTGTGTGTGTGTAGTCAATAGTAAGGTTGCCTAGCATTAAGTGTCATATTGCAGTCTACACATACTGTATCTCTTATGTGTGACTGCCATCATATTGCAGTCTACACATACTGTATCTCTTATGTGTGACTGCCATCATATTGCAGTCTACACATACTGTATCTCTTGTGTGTGACTGCCATGGCAGTCTACACCTATCTCTTCGGTGAGTGCCATCAAATTCCAGTCCACACAAATCACTTGTGTGACTACCATCATACTGGAATCTACACATATCTCTTATGTGTGACTGCCATCATATTGCAGTCTACATGTATCTCTTATGTGTGACTGCCATCATATTGCAGTCTACACATATCTCTTATGTGTGACTGCCATCATATTGCAGTCTACACATATCTCTTGTGTGACTGCCATCATATTGCAACCGACACCTATCTCTAATGTGTAACTGCCATCATATTGGAGCCTACATGTGTCTCTTATGTGTAACTGCCATCAAATTGTAGTCTACACATATCTCTTGTGTGACTGCCATCATATTGCAGTCTACACATATCTCTTATGTGTGACTGCCATCATATTGCAGTCTACACATATCTCTTGTGTGACTGCCATCATATTGCATTCCACATGTATCTCTTATGTTTGACTGCCATTATATTGCAGTCTACATATATCTTACGTGTGACTGCCATAATGTTGCAGTCTACACAAATCGCTAATGTGTGACTGCCATCAAATTGCAGTCTACATAAATCACTTGTGTGACTGCCATCATATTGCAGTCTACATAAATCACTTGTGTGACTGCCATCATATTGCAGTCTACATGTATCTCTTGTGTGACTGCTATCAAATGGCAGTTTTTCACGTATCTCCTAATGTGTAACTGCCATCATATTGCAGCCTACATGTATCTTTTGTGTGTAACTGCCATCATATTGCAGTCTACATGTGTCTGTGTGACTGCCATCATATTGCAGTCTACACCTATCTGTTAGTCTCTTGTGTGACTGCCATCATATTGCCGTCTACACCTATCTCTTATGTGTGACTGCCATCTACTGGTCACTTATTACACCACATACCAAATAAAATAGCTTCAAGGTTGGTAAGCACAACCAAAATGATGCTGAACATGAGGCGCACCGGGTTGTAAGGCGCACTGTCAATTTTGGAGAAAATGAAAGGATTTTAAGTGCACCTTGTAGTCCGAAGAATACGGTACTTAAACACAAAAGTATCGGAATCCACAGAAAGCAACCAAATAAATCGAAAACCCAGATTAAATTACAGATAGAAGTGGATTTCCAAACAAACTCCAATAAAAAGCGATCAGCGAATAAACCGGAGTATAAATAAGCCAGGTGAAGGATTTGGGTTGAAGTCAGGACTTCATCCACACTTCAGGATGTGCATCTTGGCCGCCACGTTCTTGAAGCAGCGTTTCATCATGCTCCTGACGGCGGCCGAGGAGAAGTAGAAGATGAACGGGTCCAGGCAGGCGTTGAGGGTGCTGGACAGCAAGGCCACGTTCCGCCACTCCTGGCTCTCAAAGTGCACGAAGCCCACCACGTGGGAGGCGTTGTAGGGGCCGAAGCAGACGGCGAACACCACCAGGGTCCCCAGGGCCAGCCCTATGGCGCGCAGTCGTCTTCGCCGGCTGATGTTGGGCAGGCGGGACAGGACCAGGATGAAGTTGACGTAGCAGAAGCAGCAGATGAGGAAGGGGATGCAGAAGAGGACCAGGAAGAGCTCCAGGCGCAGAGGAAGAAGAATCCTCAGCTCGGCCTCGGTGAATTCCATGTAGCAGGTGGGCGGGGGCTGGGCGTGGCCCCACTGGGCGTAGGGCATGATGTAGACCACGCTCAGGTTGATGGAGGTCACCGCCCAGATGACCACGCAGGCCACCACGGCGTAGCGAGGCCGGCGGCACAGGGCGTAGCGCAGCGGGTAGGCCACGCCCAAGTAGCGCTCCACGCCCACGGCGGTGAGCATCAGGGTGCTGTTGTAGATGGTGACGTAGAAGACGAAGCCGCTGAAGGGGCAGAGCGGGAAGGGCAGCACCCAGGCCATGTTGTCCGAGGCCTCCTTCATCTTGAAGGGCAGGAAGGCCAGGAAGATGAGGTCGGAGATGGTGAGGTTCAGGAGCAGGACGTCTATGGGCGCCGCCCTGGTGCGCACCTTCTGGCAGAAGGTCCAGAAGGCCAGGACGTTGGCGGGGACCCCCATCAGGAAGGTGAAGATGTAGACCGACAGCAGCAGCTGCAGCATGGCGCTCACTGGCACACTGGAGGACACGGCCGTTAGGGTCCAGGTCGAGGTCAGGGGTCACAGACCTTTTGAAACCAAGAGCTGCTTCCTGGCTGCTCGTTAATGCCAAAGGGCTACCAGTTTGATACACACTTAAATAAATGGACAGAAATAGCCAATTTGCTCAATTTACCTTTAAGAAATAAATCTATATCTATTAAAAAATGGGTATTTCTGTCCGTACGTTTTTTTTCCTTTTACGGAAGGTTTTTTGTAGAGAATAAATGATGAAAAAAACACTTAAACGGTTTAAAAGAGGAGAAAACACACAAAAAATGAAAATTAAACTTTTAAACGTAGTTTATCTTCCATTCCCACTCTTTAAACGTCCAAATTCAACCGAAAAACTAGCTAATTTGAATCTTTTTGAAAAAATTGAAAAAAGAATTTATGGAACATCATTAGTCATTTTTCCTGATTAAGATTAATTTTAGAATTTTGATGACATGTTTTAAATAGGTTAAAATCCAATCTGCACTTTGTTAGAATATATAACAAATTGGACCAAGTTATATTTCTAACAAAAACAAATCATTATTTCTTCTAGATTTTCCAGAACAAAATTTTTTTAATAAATTCAAAAGACTTTGAAATAAGATTTCAATTTGATTCTACAGATTTTCTAGATTTGTCGGAATAATTTCTTTGAATTTTAATTATATGTTTGAAGAAATATTTCACAAATATTCTTTGTCGAAAAAACAGAAGCTAAAATGAATTAAATTAAAATGTATTTATTATTCTTTACAATAAAAAAAAAAAAAAACTTGAACATTGATTTAAATTGTCAGGAAAGAAGAGGAAGGAATTTAAAAGGTAAAAAGGTATTCGTGTTTAAAAATCCTAAAATCAATTTTAAGGTTGTATTTTTTCTCTAAAATTGTCTTAAAGTTATAAGAAGCAAAGTAAAAGAAAAAATGAATTTATTTAAACAAGTGAAGACCAAATCTTTCAAATATTTTCTTGCATTTTCAAATTCTATTTGAGTTTTGTCTCTCTTAGAATTAAAAATGTCGAGCAAACCGAGACCAACTTGCTAGTAAATAAATAAAATTTAAAAAATAGAGGCAGCTCACTGGTAAGTGCTGCTATTTGAGCTATTTTTAGAACAGGCCAGCGGGCGACTCAAAATATTTGTACTGCTTGAAATTGCCAACATTTTAAACTTTGATAGTATCCATTATTATCATATTTTTCAAACATGTTTTTTTTCCAAATACAAATACTTAACTTTACAGCAAATTACCCATTAAATTAATTAAAATTCTGTTCTTTACAGAATATTACTGTAAATTAAAAAAAAAACTACAATATACCAAACACAAAATGGAGTGTTAGTATTCATATCTAGTCCAAATTTCAGAGAGTGACTAATCATGATTCATCCAAATTCCAGTTAATTAATCATGATCAATCCACATTCAAAAGTGTGATTGACTACGATTAATCCAAATGCAAAATTGAGTTATTATTCATATTTAATCCAAATTTGAAAAAGTGACTAATCCAGAGTAATCCAAATTTAACTGTGCTTAATCTTGATTAATCCAAATTCAAAAGTGTGATTAATCATGGTTAATCCAAATTCAAAATTGAGTGTTATTCATATTTAATCCAAATGTCAAAAAGTGATTAATCATGATTCATCCACATCCAAGTGTGATTGACTACAATTGAAATGAAAAATGTAGTTATTATTCATACTTAATCCCAATTTGAAAAAGTGACTAATCATTATTTATCCAAATTCAAGTGTGATTAATCATGATTAGTCCACATTCAAAAGTGTGATTGACTACGATTATTCCCAAAGCAAAATTGAGTTATTATTCATTTTTAATCCAAATTGTGTAAAAGTGACTAATCATGATTAATCAAAATGTAACCGTGATTAATCATGATTAATCCACATTCAAAAGTTTGATTGACTACAATTAATCCAAATGCGAAATTGAGTTATTGTTCATATTTAATCCAAATGTTAAAAAGTGACTAATCTTGATTAATCAAAATGTAAATGTGATTAATCATGATTAATCCACATTCAAAAGTGTGATTGACTACAATGAATCCAAATGCTAAATTGTGTGTTATTCATATTTAATCCACATTTTAAGAAGTGACTAATCCTGATTAATCCAAATTCAAGTGTGATTTATCCACATTCAAAGGTGTGATTGACTACGATTAATCCAAATGCAAAATTCAGTGTCATTATTCATATTTAGTCCAAATTTCAAAAACGGACTAATCATGATTCATACAAATTCAAGTGTGATTAATCCACTTTCAAAAGTGGGATTAACTACGATTAATCCAAATGAAAAATTGATTGTTATTCATAATTAAACCGAATTCTAAAAAGTGTCTAATCATGATTAATCCAAATTCAAGTGTGATTAATCATGATTTGTCCATATTCCAAAGTGTGATGGACCACGATTAATCCAAATGCAAAATTGAGTGTTATTATTCATATTTAATCCAAATGTGAAAAAGTGACTAATCACAATTAATCGAAATTCAACTGTGATAAATCAGGATTAATCCACATTCAAAAGTGTGATTAACTATGATTATCACAAAGGCAACATTTAATTATTATTCATATTTAATTCAAATTTGAAAAAGGGACTAGTCACTTTTAATCCACATTCAAAAGTGTGATTGACTACGATTAATCCAAATTCAAAATAGTGTTATTATTCATATTTAATCCAAATTCAAAAAAGTGACTACGTAATTATGATTCATCCAAATTCAAATGTGATTAATCCACATTCAAAAATAGGATTTCCTATGGTTATTCCAAATGCAAAATTGAGTTAATATTCAAAATTAATTCAAATTATGACTAATTAGCATTCATCAAAATTCAAGTGTGATTAAACATGATTAATCCACATTGAAAAGTGTGATTGACTAAAATGAATCCAAATGCAAAATTGTGTGTTATTCATATTTAATCCACATTTTAAGAAGTGAGTAATCATTATTAATCCAAATTCTAGTGTGATTAATCCACATTCAAAAGTGGGATGGACTACGATTAATCCAAATGCAAAATTGAGTGTTATTCATGTTTAATCCACATTTGAAAAAGTGACTAATCACGATTAATCAAAATTCTAGTGTGATTAATTCACATTCCAAATTGTGATTGATTACAATTATTCCAAATGAAAAATTGAGAGTGGTAATATTCATATTTAATCTAAATTTGAACAAAGTGACTAATCATGATTCATCCAAATTCAAGTGTGATGAATCATGATTAATACTCAATCAAAAGTGTGATTGACTATGATTAATCCAAATGCAAAATTGAGAGTTATTATTCATATTTAATTACAATTTGAAAAAGTGACTAATTACAATTAATCCAAATTCAAGTGTGATTAATCTTATATTAATCCACATTCAAAAGTGTGATTGACTATGATTATTACAAATGCAAAATAGGATTATTATTCATATTTAATTCAAATTTGAAAAAGTGACTAATCATGATTTATCCATGTTCAAGTGTGATTAATCATGACTAATCCACATTCAAAAGTGTGATTGACTAAGATGAATCCAAATGCAAAATTGTGTGTTATTCTTATTTAATCCACATTTTAAGAAGTGCCTAATCATGATTAATCCAAATTGAAGTTTAATTAATCCACATTCAAATGTGTGATTGACTATGATTAATCGAAATCCAAAATTGAGTGTCATTATTCATATTTAGTCCAAAATAAAAAAATTCACTAATCATGATTAATCAGAATTCAAGTGTGATTAATCCACATTCAAAAGTGGGATTGACTATGATTAATCCAAATGCAAAAAAAAAGTGACTAATCACGATTAATCAAAATTCTAGTGTGATTAATCATGATTAATACTCATTCAAGAGTGTGACTGACTATGATTATTACAAATGCAAAATAGGATTATTATTCATATTTAATACAAATTTGAAAAAGGGACTTATCATGATTTATCCATATTCAAGTGTGATTAATCATGATTAAGCCATATTCAAAAGTGGGATTGACTACAATTAATCCAAATGCAAAATTGAGTGTCATTATTCATATTTAATCCACATTCAAGTGTGACTAATCATGACTAATCCACATTCAAAAGTGTAATTGACTATGATTATTACAAATGCAAAATAGGATTATTATTCATATTTAATTCAAATTTGAAAAAGTGACTAATCATGATTAATCCATATTCAAGTGTGATTAATCATGATTAAGCCACATTCAGAAGTGGGATTGACTACAATTAATCCGAATGCAAAATTGAGTGTCATTATTCATATTTAATCCAAATTCAAGTGTGACTAATCATGACTAATCCAAATTCAAAAGTGTGATTGATTATGATTATTACAAATGCAAAATATGATTATTATTCATATTTAATTCAAATTTGAAAAAGTGACTAATCATGATTTATCCATATTCAAGTGTGATTAATCATGATCAAGCCACATTCAGAAGTGTGATTGACTACAATGAATCCGAATGCAAAATTGAGTGTCATTATTCATATTTAATCGAAATTCAAGTGTGACTAATCATGACTAATCCACATTCAAAAGTGTAATTGACTATGATTATTACAAATGCAAAATAGGATTATTATTCATATTTAATTCAAATTTGAAAAAGTGACTAATCATGATTTATCCATATTCAAGTGTGATTAATCATGACTAATCCAAATTCAAAAGTGTAATTGACTACAATGAATCCAAATGCAAAATTGAGTGTCATTATTCATATGTAATCCAAATTCAAGTGTGATTAATCATGACTAATCCACATTCAAAAGTGAAATTGACTACAATGAATCCAAATGAAACATTGAGAGTTGTGTTACTCATATATATTCCAGATTTTAAAATGGGGCTAATCATGATTAATCCAAATGCAAAATTGAGAGTTATTATTCATATTTAATTATAATTTGAAAAAGTGACTAATTACAATTAATCCAAATTCAAGTGTGATTAATCTTATATTAATCCACATTCAAAAGTGCGATTGACTATGATTATTACAAATGCAAAATAGGATTATTATTCATATTTAATTCAAATTTGAAAAAGTGACTAATCATGATTTATCCATGTTCAAGTGTGATTAATCATGACTAATCCACATTCAAAAGTGTGATTGACTAAGATGAATCCAAATGCAAAATTGTGTGTTATTCTTATTTAATCCACATTTTAAGAAGTGCCTAATCATGATTAATCCAAATTGAAGTTTAATTAATCCACTTTCAAATGTGTGATTGACTATGATTAATCGAAATCCAAAATTGAGTGTCATTATTCATATTTAGTCCAAAATAAAAAAATTCACTAATCATGATTAATCAGAATTCAAGTGTGATTAATCCACATTCAAAAGTGGGATTGACTACGATTAATCCAAATGCAAAAAAAAGTGACTAATCACGATTAATCAAAATTCTAGTGTGATTAATCATGATTAATACTCATTCAAGAGTGTGACTGACTATGATTATTACAAATGCAAAATAGGATTATTATTCATATTTAATACAAATTTGAAAAAGTGACTAATCATGATTTATCTATATTCAAGTGTGATTAATCATGATTAAGCCACATTCAGAAGTGTGATTGACTACAATGAATCCGAATGCAAAATTGAGTGTCATTATTCATATTTAATCCAAATTCAAGTGTGACTAATCATGACTAATCCAAATTCAAAAGTGTAATTGACTATGATTATTACAAATGCAAAATAGGATTAGTATTCATATTTAATTCAAATTTGAAAAAGTGACTAATCATGATTTATCTATATTCAAGTGTGATTAATCATGACTAATCCACATTCAAAAGTGTGATTGACTACAATTAATCCAAATGCAAAATTGAGTGTCATTATTCATATGTAATCCAAATTCAAGTGTGATTAATCATGACTAATCCAAATTCAAAAGTGTAATCGACTACAATGAATCCAAATGAAACATTGAGAGTTGTGTTACTCATATATAATCCAGATTTGAAAATGGGGCTAATCATGATTAATCCAAATTCAAGTGTGATTAATCATGATCAAGCCACATTCAGAAGTGTGATTGACTACAATGAATCCGAATGCAAAATTGAGTGTCATTATTCATATTTAATCCAAATTCAAGTGTGACTAATCATGACTAATCCAAATTCAAAAGTGTAATTGACTATGATTATTACAAATGCAAAATAGGATTATTATTCATATTTAATTCAAATTTGAAAAAGTGACTAATCATGATTTATCCATATTCAAGTGTGATTAATCATGACTAATCCAAATTCAAAAGTGTAATTGACTACAATGAATCCAGATGCAACATTGAGAGTTGTGTTACTCATATATAATCCAGATTTGAAAATGGGGCTAATCATGATTTATCCATATTCAAGTGTGATTAATCATGATTAAGCCACATTCAGAAGTGTGATTGACTACAATGAATCCGAATGCAAAATTGAGTGTCATTATTCATATTTAATCCAAATTCAAGTGTGACTAATCATGACTAATCCACATTCAAAAGTGTAATTGACTATGATTATTACAAATGCAAAATAGGATTATTATTCATATTTAATTCAAATTTGAAAAAGTGACTAATCATGATTTATCTATATTCAAGTGTGATTAATCATGATTAAGCCACATTCAAAAGTGTGATTGACTACATTGAGTGTCATTATTCATATGTAATCCAAATTCAAGTGTGATTAATCATGACTAATCCAAATTCAAAAGTGTAATTGACTACAATGAATCCAAATGCAATATTGAGAGTTGTGTTACTCATATATAATCCAGATTTGAAAATGGGGCTAATCATGATTAATCCAAATTCAAGTGTGATTAATCATGATCAAGCCACATTCAGAAGTGTGATTGACTACAATGAATCCGAATGCAAAATTGAGTGTCATTATTCATATTTAATCCAAATTCAAGTGTGACTAATCATGACTAATCCAAATTCAAAAGTGTGATTGACTATGATTATTACAAATGCAAAATAGGATTATTATTCATATTTAATTCAAATTTGAAAAAGTGACTAATCATGATTCATCCATATTCAAGTGTGATTAATCATGACTAATCCAAATTCAAAAGTGTAATTGACTACAATGAATCCAGATGCAACATTGAGAGTTGTGTTACTCATATATAATCCAGATTTGAAAATGGGGCTAATCATGATTCATCCAAATTCAAGTGTGATTAATCATGATCAAGCCACATTCAGAAGTGTGATTGACTACAATGAATCCGAATGCAAAATTGAGTGTCATTATTCATATTTAATCGAAATTCAAATGTGACTAATCATGACTAATCCAAATTCAAAAGTGTAATTGACTATGATTATTACAAATGCAAAATAGGATTATTATTCATATTTAATTCAAATTTGAAAAAGTGACTAATCATGATTTATCTATATTCAAGTGTGATTAATCATGACTAATCCACATTCAAAAGTGTGATTGACTACAATGAATCCGAATGCAAAATTGAGTGTCATTATTCATATTTAATCCAAATTCAAGTGTGATTAATCATGACTAATCCAAATTCAAAAGTGTGATTGACTATGATTATTACAAATGCAAAATAGGATTATTATTCATATTTAATTCAAATTTGAAAAAGTGACTAATCATGATTTATCCAAATTCAAGTGTGATTAATCATGACTAATCCACATTCAAAAGTGTGATTGACTACAATGAATCCAGTGTGTCATATTTAATCCAAATTCAAGTGTGATTAATCATGGTTAATCCAAATTCAAAATTGAGTGTTATTCATATTTAATCCAAATGTCAAAAAGTGATTAATCATGATTCATCCACATCCAAGTGTGATTGACTACAATTGAAATGAAAAATGTGGTTATTATTCATACTTAATCCCAATTTGAAAAAGTGACTAATCATTATTTATCCAAATTCAAGTGTGATTAATCATGATTAGTCCACATTCAAAAGTGTGATTGACTACGATTATTCCCAAAGCAAAATTGAGTTATTATTCATTTTTAATCCAAATTTTGTAAAAGTGACTAATCATGATTAATCAAAATGTAACTGTGATTAATCATGATTAATCCACATTCAAAAATTTGATTGACTACAATTAATCCAAATGCGAAATTTAGTTATTATTCATATTTAATCCAAATGTTAAAAAGTGACTAATCTTGATTAATCAAAATGTAAATGTGATTAATCATGATTAATCCACATTCAAAAGTTTGATTGACTACAATGAATCCAAATGCAATATTGAGAGTTGTGTTATTCATATATAATCCAGATTTGAAAATGGGGCTAATCATGATTCATCCAAATTCAAGTGTGATTAATCCACATTCAAAGCTATAATCATAATTATGTTTTGAGGGCCCCTCCATTTTTTCACACTTTTTTATCAATACAAAAACAACTTTTATACCTTTTGAATCCAACTTGAAACCTTAACTCGATGCATTTTTTGAACTAAAACAGGGAAAAATCCTAATGAGGTACTTTCTTTTAGTGAAAACCCCACAATTGGTCATCATTGAAACCTGGCATGGGTGCCAATGCAGAACCACTGCCTCTGGTGTTATGTCAGTGATGGAGCAGGAAGGGGCTTGGAACACCTTTTGGACGCACCCTGTCATTCAATCATTGACATTTTACACGACGCTTTGAAAAATAATCTCTTTCAGAAGCTATTTTTTTTTTTTCAAATTCCATCCGTTCATTTCCTACGACTAAAAACAAAAACAACAGTGGCTATAAAGTCCAATGAAGAAATAGTTGTGAACATCAGGCCTACCTGAGCAGCGTGAAAAGTCAGACATGTGTCTCTCCATCCCTCTGCGGCGCTTCTTCCGTCCCTTCAGAGCGCAGGCGTGCTTATATCCAGTCTCCATCTTCACCCGCCGGAAGTTTAATAAAGCTTCTGGACACAAATGTCTTCTCCGCGCGCTCGGCAAACACCGTCGCCTGGCAACCAGATCTCATTGCTATCATGAGGAAATGTACGCTAATCACTCACTGGGTCAAAGGTGACAAGGAAAGGGTGGAGAAGGTGATGCTTCGTGTTGGTGGGAGCGAGGGGGCGGAGCTACAGTATGGCTACTGGGGAAGCCCCGCCCACAGGAAAAGAGGCTGAACTGTCACTGATGCACACATGTTCTGTTTCTACATGCTAGGACTGTCTAACTTTCAAATATCTCTTCGGGATTCATCACATTTTGTCCCTACTTAATTCAGAAATAAATGGCAACAGATCGCAGATTTTTTTAAAAATCTTTAAAAAATGTACTTTTAAGTGCACAATTAAAATAGCTCATTGTGATTAATTACATTTTGTCCCTACTTAACTCAGAAATAATCGCGACTAATCACAGTTTTTTTCTTCAATAAGTGTACTTTTAAGTGTACAATTAAAACATCTTATTGTGATTAATCAAATTTTGTCCCCACTTAACTCAGAAATAATTGCAACAAATCACAGATTTAAAAAAAAATCTTTAATAAGTGTATTTTAAGTGCACAATTTAAATAGGTAATTGTGATTAATGGCATTTTGTCCCTACTTAACTCAGAAATAATCGCGACTAATCACAGTTTTTTTCTTCAATAAGTGTACTTTTAAGTGTACAATTAAAACATCTTATTGTGATTAATCAAATTTTGTCCCCACTTAACTCAGAAATAATTGCAACAAATCACAGATTTAAAAAAAAATCTTTAATAAGTGTATTTTAAGTGCACAATTTAAATAGGTAATTGTGATTAATCGCAATTTGTCCCTACTTAACTCAGAAATATTCGCAGATTTAAAAAAAAAATCTGCGATAAGTTTACTTTTAAAATATCCATTTCTTATAATCATAATTGTGACTAATCGCGGATTTTTTTTTTCTTTAATAAGTATACTTTTAAGTGTACAATTAAAATATCTAATTGTTTTTAATCACATTTTGTCCCTACTTAATTTATAAATAATCATGACAAATGGCAGATTTTAAAACAAAATCTTTAATAAATGTACTTTTAAGTGTAAAATTTAAATATCTCATTATGATTTATTGCATTGTTTCCCTATTTAACGCAGAAATAATTGCAGATTAAAAAAATATATATATTTCATAAGTGTACTTTCAAGTGTACAATAAAATATGTAATTGTGATTAATCACATTTGTCCCTACTTAACTCAGAAATAATTGCGACAAATCGCAGATTTTTTAAAAATCTTTAAGTGTACTTTTAAGTGCACAATTAAAATATTCAATTGTGATTTACCGCAATTTGTCCCTACTTAACTCAGGAATAATTGCAACTAATCACTGATTTTTTTTCCCAATAAGTGTACTTTAAGTGCACAATTAAAATAGATAATTGTGATTAATCACATTTTGTCCCTACTTAATTCAGAAATAAATGGCAACAGATCGCAGATTTTTTTTTAAATCTTTAACAAGTGTACTTTTAAGTGCACAATTAAAATAGCTCATTGTGATTAATGGCATTTTGTCCCTACTTAACTCAGAAATAATCGCGACTAATCACAGTTTTTTTCTTCAATAAGTGTACTTTTAAGTGTACAATTAAAACATCTAATTGTGATTAATCAAATTTTGTCCCCACTTAACTCAGAAATAATTGCAATAAATCATCCATCCATCCATTTCCTACCGCTTATTCCCTTTTTGGGGTCGCGGGCAGATTTAAAAAAAAATCTTTGATAAGTGTATTTTAAGTGCACAATTTAAATAGGTAATTGTGATTAATCGCAATTTGTCCCTACTTAACTAAGAAATAATCGCAGATTTAAAAAAAAAAAAATCTGCGATAAGTTTACTTTCAAGTGTACAATTAAAATATCTATTTCTTATAATCATAATTGTGACTAATCGCAGATTATTTTTTTCTTTAATAAGTATACTTTTAAGTGTACAATTAAAATATCTAATTGTTTTTAATCACATTTTGTCCCTACTTAATTTATAAATAATCATGACAAATGGCAGATTTTAAAACAAAATCTTTAATAAATGTACTTTTAAGTGTAAAATTTTAATATCTCATTATGATTTATTGCATTGTTTCCCTATTTAACGCAGAAATAATTGCAGATTAAAAAATATATATATTTCATAAGTGTACTTTCAAGTGTACAATAAAATATGTAATTGTGATTAATCACATTTGTCCCTACTTAACTCAGAAATAATTGCGACAAATCGCAGATTTTTAAAAAATCTTTAAGTGTACTTTTAAGTGCACAATTAAAATATTCAATTGTGATTTACCGCAATTTGTCCCTACTTAACTCAGAAATAATTGCAACTAATCACTGATTTTTTTTCCCAATAAGTGTACTTTAAGTGCGCAATTAAAATAGATGATTGTGATTAATCACATTTTGTCCCTACTCAACTCATAAATAATTGTGACAGATCGCAGATTTTAAAATAAATCTTTAACAAGTGTACTTTTAAGTGCACAATTAAAATAGCTCATTTTGATTACTTGCAGTGTGAATGTGAGTGTGAATGTTGTCTGTCTGTTTTGGCCCTGCGATGAGGTGGCGACTTGTCCAGGGTGTACGCCACCTTCCGCCCGATTGAAGCTGAGATAGGCACCAGCGCCCCCTGCAACCCCAAACGGAATGAGCGGTAGGAAATGGATGGATAGATGGATGCATTTTGTCCCTACTCAACTCAAAAATAATCGCGACCAATCGCTTAATAAGTGTACTTTTAAGTTTAAAATTTGTAATTGTGATTAATCACATTTTGTCCCTACTTAATGTAGAAATAATCACGATAAATTGCAGATTTAAAAAAAAATCTTTAATAAGTGTACTTTTAAGTGTAAAATTTAAATATCAAATTTTGATTAATTGCCTTTTGTCCCTACTTAACTCATAATCATGACTAATCACAGATTTTTTTTTAAATTTATTTTACTGTATAATTAAAACAGCTGATTGTGATTAATCGCATGTTGTCCCTACTTAACTAAGGAATAATCGCGATTAATCGCAGATTAAAAAAAAAATCTTTAATAAATATGCTTTTAAGTGTAAAAATAAAACATTTAATTGTGATTAATTGCATTTTGTCCCTACTTAACTCGGGCATAATCACGGCTACTTCCAGATTTTTTTTTTTTACATTTTTTAATCTTTAATAAGTGTATTTTTAAGTATTACATTTAGATATCAAATTGTGATTAATTGCCTTTTGTCCCTACTTAACTCATAATCATGACTAATCACAGATTTTTTTATTTTTTTTATTTTACTGTATAATTAAAACAGCTGATTGTGATTAATCGCATGTTGTCCCTACTTAACTAAGGAATAATCGCGATTAATCGCAGATTAAAAAAAAAATCTTTAATAAATATGCTTTTAAGTGTAAAAATAAAACATTTAATTGTGATTAATTGCATTTTGTCCCTACTTAACTCGGGCATAATCACGGCTACTTCCAGATTTATTTATTTTTTACATTTTTTAATCTTTAATAAGTGTATTTTTAAGTATTACATTTAGATATCAAATTGTGATTAATTGCCTTTTGTCCCTACTTAACTCATAATCATGACTAATCACAGATTTTTTTTTTTAAATTTATTTTACTGTATAATTAAAACAGCTGATTGTGATTAATCGCATGTTGTCCCTACTTAACTAAGAAATAATCGCGATTAATCGCAGATTAAAAAAAAAATCTTTAATAAATATGCTTTTAAGTGTAAAAATAAAACATTTAATTGTGATTAATTGCATTTTGTCCCTACTTAACTCGGGCATAATCACGGCTACTTCCAGATTTTTTTTTTTTTACATTTTTTAATCTTTAATAAGTGTATTTTTAAGTATTACATTTAGATATCAAATTGTGATTAATTGCCTTTTGTCCCTACTTAACTCATAAATAATCATGACTAATCGCAGATTTTTAGTTTTTATTTTAGTGTATAATTAAAATAGCTAATTGTGATTAATCGCATTTTGTCCCTACTTAACTCAGAAATAATCGTGACTAATCACAGATTTTAAAATGTTTTATTTTTACGTTTAATAAGTATACTTTTAAGTGTACAATCAAAATGTCTAACTGTGATTAATCGCACTGTCCGAAGGGAAGTCATCATTAATGGCAGATAAAAGTTGATCATTTTCAAGTTGTTGATACTATCAACATATGACAGGACAATTTGCTTGTTTTATGCAAATGTTTACTAAAAGTTATGCTTTTTTACACAACTCACCACAAAAAGGACACAAAACACTTTTCCAGACACACACGTGCATACGCACATACGAGGGCGGTCAAACGATTAAGCTGTGTAATCGCGATTAATCGCAAATAGATGATAGTTTTTCGTCTTTAATAAGTGTACTTTAGAAGGATCATTTTCAAGTTGTTGGTACTATCAACACGTGACAGGACTATTTGTTTGCTCTATGCAAACGTTTGTTTATTAAAAGTTCTGCTTTTTTTTAAACAGCTCAACACAAAATGAACACAAACGCTTTTTTACAAACATGCTCTGGCTGTTAAAATATTCAATTATTTACTCGTGATTATTCACATTTTTTCCCCTACTTAACTATCAATTTAAGGCATAATTTATCGTGCTTAATAGCAGATAGAAACACTTTTTAAAATCTACAATAAATGTACTTTAGACAGATCATTTTCAAGTTGTTGATATTATCAACATGTGACACTTTGTTTGCTGTATGCAAATGTTTATTTAAAGTTAGGTTTTTTTTAAACGGCTCAACAGAAAACGAACACAAACACACACACACACACACATTATGTACAAACCCCGTTTCCATATGAGTTGGGAAATTGTGTTAGATGTAAATATAAACAGAATACAATGATTTGCAAATCATTTTCAAGCCATATTCAGTTGAATATGCTACAAAGACAACATATTTGATGTTCAAACTCATAAACTTTTTGTTTTTTTTGCAAATAATCATTAACTTTGGAATTTGATGCCAGCAACACGTGACAAAGAAGTTGGGAAAGGTGGCAATAAATACTGATAATGCTCATCAAACACTTATTTGGAACATCCCACAGGTGTGCAGGCTAATTGGGAACAGGTGGGTGCCATGATTGGCTATAAAAACAGCTTCCCAAAAAATGCTCAGTCTTTCACAAGAAAGGATGGGGCGAGGTACACCCCTTTGTCCACAACTGCGTGAGCAAATAGTCAAACAGTTTAAGAACAACCTTTCTCAAAGTGACATTGCAAGAAATTGAAGGATTTCAACATCTACGCTCCATAACATCATCAAAAGGTTCAGAGAATCTGGAGAAATCACTCCACGTAAGCAGCATGGCCGGAAACCAACGTTGAATGACCGTGACCTTCCATCCCTCAGACGGCACTGTATGAAAAACTGACATCAATCTCTAAAGGATATCACCACATGGGCTCAGGAACACTTCATAAAACCACTGTTACTAAATACAGTTTGTCGCTACGTCTGTAAGTGCAAGTTAAAGCTCTGCTATGCAAAGCGAAAGCCATTTATCAACAACATCCAGAAACGCCGCTGGCTTCTCTGGGCCCGAGATCATCTAAGATGGACTGATGCAAAGTGGAAAAGTGTTCTGCGGTCTAACGAGTCCACATTTCAAATTGATTTTGGAAATATTCGGCATCATGTCACCCGGTCCAAAGGGGAAGAGAACCATCCAGACTGTTAAACATAAAAATAAAAAAATATATATTGACAGATAGATCATGGACCTAAAGTAGATCTGGAGATTTAAGCGTTGAATGAAAGAATAAACATTTCATATCTGACTTATTTTTAACATTTTTGTGGCTGAGATCCCTGATACCAAACATGATAGAAGCTCGAAAGGTTAAAAAAATCTATATATTCAAATATAAAAATAAAATGTGCAGCGCACTTTGAAAAAAGTTTGGACACCCTGGATTCAGAAAAACTGAGATAATGGATTTAATCACACTAGTAACAATCTGATACCATACTATGATCGATATCTGGATCGATTCCATCCAACAAAATGGGAAGATTAATGGAGTTGGTTCTTTTGGCTCGGCTCCTTAAGAAGAGAACCTGACTCTTTTGACTCCCAAGTGGCTTCATTATTATTTTTTAATAAATGTATGATTTAGGAATAGATGATTTATCTAAAATGTTGTATTTATTTGGCCTTTTAAAAAAAAAAATTGGGAAAATTATTGCATATTTGGCTCTTTGTTATTAAAAAAAAGTTTTCTTTGATAAAAAGGGCATACAAAAAATTATTATCAACGGATAGATCTGAAGTCAATCTAGAGACTTAAGCCTTGGAAGTAAAAAAAAATAAATGTATGACTTTTCTACCACTTTTATGAGTGGGGGCCATTTCGAATTATGAATTATTGATCCAACTACATCACATAAAATATTCCACTTTGTCTATTTTTTGGAGGGAAATATTGCATCATTTTTATTTCTGCAACAAAAGTCTGGGTTTTGACAAAAAGGGCATAAACATAAAAATTAAAAAATATATATTGACAGATAGATCATGGACCTAAAGTTGATCTGGACATTTAAGCGTTGAATGAAAGAATAAACATTTTATATCTGACTTATTTTTAACATTTTTGTGGCTGAGATCCCTGATACCAAACTTGATGGGAGCTCGAAAGGTTAAAAAGATCTATAAATTCAAATATAAATATCGAAATGATTTTTCAATGTGCAGCGCACCCTGGATTCAGAAAAACTGATATAATGGATTTAATTACACTAGTAACAATTTGATACCGTACTATGATCGATATCTGGATCGACTCCATCCTACAAAATGGGAAGATTAATGGAGTTGGTTCTTTTGGCTCGGCTCCTTAAGAAGAGAACCTGACTCTTTTGACTCCCAAGTGGCTTCATTATTATTATTTTTACATAAATGCATAATTTAGGAATAGATGATTTATCTAAAATGTTGTATTTATTTGGCCTTTTTAAAAAAAATTGGGAAAATTATTGCATATTTTGGCTCTTTGTCATTTCGAATGATGAATTATTGATCCAACTACGTCACATAAAATATTCCACTATGTCCATTTTTTGGAGGTAAATATTGTAGATTTTTTGTTTATGCCACAAAAATCTGTGTTTTGAGGAAGAAGGCGTGATCATAAAAATGTAAAAAACTATATTGACAGAGGAATCATAGAAATTGATCATTTCATTCAACCTAAAAAGCTTTTTGATTGATTGATTGATTAAACTTTTATCAGTAGATTGCACAGTTCAGTACATATTCCGTACATCCATCCATCTTCTTCCACTTATCCGAGGTCGGGTTGCGGGGGCAGCAGCCTAAGCAGGGAAACCCAGACTTCCCTCTCCCCAGCCACTTCGTCTAGCTCTTCCCGTGAGATCCCGAGGCGTTCCCAGGCCAGCCGGGAGACATAGTCTTCCCAACGTGTCCTGGGTCTTCCCCGTGGCCTCCTACCGGTTGGACGTGCCCTAAACACCTCCCTAGAGAGGCGTTCGGGTGGCATCCTGACCAGATGCCCGAACCACCTCATCTGGCTCCTCTCCATGTGGAGGAGCAGCGGCTTTACTTTGAGTTCCTCCCGGATGGCAGAGCTTCTCACCCTATCTCTAAGGGAGAGACCCAAACTCATTTGGGCCGCTTGTACCCGTGATCTTATCCTTTCGGTCATGACCCAAAGCTCATGACCATAGGTGAGGATGGGAACGTAGATCGACCGGTAAATTGAGAGCTTTGCCTTCCGGCTCAGCTCCTTCTTCACCACAACGGATCGGTACAACGTCCGCATTACTGAAGACGCCGCACCGATCCGCCTGTCGATCTCACCATCCACTCTTCCCTCACTCGTGAACAAGACTCCTAGGTACTTGAACTCCTCCACTTGGGGCAGGGTCTCCTCCCCAACCCGGAGATGGCACTCCACCCTTTTCCGGGCGAGAACCATTTATTATATTCCGTACAATTGACCACTAAATGGTAGCACCCCAATACGTTTTTCAACTTGTTTAAGTTGGGGTCCACATTAATCAATTGATGGTAAAGATGGTTTTTACATAATAAAATTAAGACAACAGAAAAAAAAAAACAGCCTGCACGGCAGCATTGTCAACATTGCCACTTTTTCTCGATAGATTACGCCTCATTCCAATATTTTTAATGTTCTTTTTTATTTTTGCAATAGCATTTCCAGAATGTGTGGCGGGCCTGCTTTACAGAGTGAACGGCTCCCGTCGTCGCCGACAAAGAGTCGAGTCCAAACGCCGGATCGTTGGCAAACGTCCCAGCGCTCATGCTAACAGGCAGCCCAACCTAGCAGAACACAGGAAACGCACTAAAAAAAAGGTCTTTAAAAGGACTACAACTTAGCTGAAATAAATATTCAACACAGCGGAAGAGGACGCCATCGTAGCCCCGCTGTTGTGGAGGCGGCGGCGGCCTGCAGGAGCGCCAAACGGCGCAGTGTTTGTTGTTGGTGGCGGCGGCGGCCATCTTAGCTCCCCCGCGGCCTGCCTGCCTCACATGACCCGCGTGTTTGTCCCCGTGATCACAGCCTCCTTCCCCGCGATCACAGCCTCCTTCCCCGCCGACCTGGGCCGCTGACGTCGCTCCTTCCCACCGAGAGAGTCTTCATGGATCTGCTGGAGCAGAGAGTGGACAGCTCGGCCAGGTGAGGCCGCTTCATGCTCGCCTTTTCAGGCCTGCTTCTTCTTTCTTTGCGGTCTTCTTTCTCTTGAACATAATTAGTTTTTAACGGCTTTGCAGGTTTGTTTGGCGCTAACTAATTTGTGTGAGACAACTTGTGCAAATGTGTTCTCATATCCGAGTAAACGTGGGACTCTTTTCTTAGTCTTTTCTGCTAGTTTTCCTAGCATTAAGGTCATTTTACAAAAACTTGACTACTATCGCCAGTGACCAAACATTAACCCAGCATTTAGTCTATAAATAACTGCATTCCGTTGCTATGTTAATTATTTACATTTAACTTCATGTATATTTGAGTACTTATTTGCAATGTTTCTTTAGTGTTTTTTTGCAATGCAGCCAAGCGAACACTAGATGGCGACTCACTTCAACGCCGACATTTTTATGTACGGTGGCCGATAAGGCGAGCTTTTTTTTATATTTTGAACAAAATAACAAGCCACATATTTCCGTTTTCTCTTTACAACCGAAGGGATAATAAATAATACTTTATCTAAGGCTAGCAATTTGTAAGATGTGGTCACTTGCTGTTCTCCCTTTTCTAACACAATTTGGTGAAGTGAAAGGAGTTATATTTATATAGCGCTTTTTCTCCAGTGACAAAGCGCTTTACATAGTGAAACCCAATATCTAATTTTTACATTTAAACCAGAGTGGGTGGCACTGGGAGCAGGTGGGTAAAGTGTCTTGCCCAAGGACACAACGGCAGTGACTAGGATGGCACAAGCGGGAATCGAACCGCCAACCAAGCTATACCGCCCCACAACTTATACAAGATGTATACGTTTTTTATATTGCTCGATATCGATAATAACTGATATTTTTATGACTTATGGAAATTATGGACCAGGAGAAAAATATATTAAATGTCAACATTTTTATTTGAAATGTAATCTGATTATAATCCCCACAGCTATCAAGGCAGAAAGGAAAAACACGCAATAAATGTAAATACAATATTAAAATGTTAATGTTTTATTTCAAACAAAATAATTATCCACATTTTTCCGTTTTCTCTTTACAACCGAAAGAGAGTATAAATAATCCCAGTTCATCTAAAACTAACAATTTGTAAGATTTGTTCACTTGCTGTCCTCCCTTTTGTAACACTATTTAAATGAATGAGTAATAAATACAAGATGTTTACATTTTTTATATTGGTCGATATCGATAATAACTGATATTTTTATGATTTGTGGAAATTATGGACCAGGAGAAAAATGTATTAAATGTATATTTGAAGTGTAATCTGATTATAATCCCCACAGCTATCAAGGCAGAAATGAAATGGAACAGCCATGGAAAACACGCAATAAATGTAAATACAATATTAAAATTACAATAAATACTTAACAATAATAACCTGAGAGGTGTAAAAATAAGGAATATGTAAGAAAAGCTTGATAAAGTGTAACAAAATAGTGGAATTGTGTTCTCATATCCGAGTAAACGTGGGACTCTTTTCTTAGTCTTTTCTGCTAGTTTTCCTAGCATTAAGGTCATTTTACAAAAACTTGACTACTATCGCCAGTGACCAAACATTAACCCAGCATTTAGTCTATAAATAACTGCATTCCGTTGCTATGTTAATTATTTACATTTAACTTCATGTATATTTGAGTACTTATTTGCAATGTTTCTTTAGTGTTCTTTTGCAATGCAGCCAAGCGAACACTAGATGGCGACTCACTTCAACGCCGACAGTTTTATGTACGGTGGCCGATAAGGCGAGCTTTTTTTTATATTTTGAACAAAATAACAAGCCACATATTTCCGTTTTCTCTTTACAACCGAAAGGGATAATAAATAATACTTTATCTAAGGCTAGCAATTTGTAAGATGTGGTCACTTGCTGTTCTCCCTTTTCTAACACAATTTGGTGAAGTGAAAGGAGTTATATTTATATAGCGCTTTTTCTCCAGTGACAAAGCGCTTTACATAGTGAAACCCAATATCTAATTTTTACATTTAAACCAGAGTGGGTGGCACTGGGAGCAGGTGGGTAAAGTGTCTTGCCCAAGGACACAACGGCAGTGACTAGGATGGCACAAGCGGGAATCGAACCGCCAACCAAGCTATACCGCCCCACAACTTATACAAGATGTATACGTTTTTTATATTGCTCGATATCGATAATAACTGATATTTTTATGACTTATGGAAATTATGGACCAGGAGAAAAATATATTAAATGTCAACATTTTTATTTGAAATGTAATCTGATTATAATCCCCACAGCTATCAAGGCAGAAAGGAAAAACACGCAATAAATGTAAATACAATATTAAAATGTTAATGTTTTATTTCAAACAAAATAATTATCCACATTTTTCCGTTTTCTCTTTACAACCGAAAGAGAGTATAAATAATCCCAGTTTATCTAAAACTAACAATTTGTAAGATTTGTTCACTTGCTGTCCTCCCTTTTGTAACACTATTTAAATGAATGAGTAATAAATACAATATGTTTACATTTTTTATATTGGTCGATGTCGATAATAACTGGTATTTTTATGACTTATGGACATTATGGACCAGGAGAAAAATATATTAAATGTCAACATTTGTATTTGAAATGTAATCTGATTATAATCCCCTCAACTATCAAGGCAGAAATGAAATGGAACAGCCATGGAAAACACGCAATGAATGTAAACACAATCTTAAAATGACAATGAATACTTAACAATAATTTCCTGAGAGGTGTAAAAATAAGGAATATGTAAGAAAAGCTTATTAAAGTGGAACAAAATAGTGCAATGTGTGAAAATGCAAACACATAGAAACCTGAGAAGAACCCTTTTTAAAATATTATTGGACCAAATTGTTTTTTTAAAGTAGCACACTTGTTATATTTAGATTTGTATTTTATTCATACAGTCCTGCGCTTTAGTTCCTACCAGTTGTTTCCGTACATGGGAAAAGGGAATGAAGAAGGGTTTAAAAGAAAAGAAAAGAAACGAGGAGTGCGGCCAAAGACTAAGGTCAGTTTGGAAAACAATCCCCCAAAAACTGTCCTATTCTCGATGTAAAGTTTCTGGTTATTATCCACAATTTCTCCACTTTCGGCAGCCCTCGATTTTACTTTCTCTTCTCACTAAAATCAACAAGGAGACAACAAGATGTCACAACCAAACTTGATAATTGCTACTGTTACGCCATTGGCTGTTTAGCTAGTCCCTCCCATTGCTCACTGGTCACTTCCCTGCATTTTTTATTAAATGATAAATGGGTTATAAATGGGTTGTACTTGTATAGCGCTTTTCTACCTTCAAGGTACTCAAAGCGCTTTGACACTACTTCCACATTTACCCATTCACACACACATTCACACACTGATGGAGGGAGCTGCCATGTAAGGCGCTAACCAGCACCCATCAGGAGCAAGGGTGAAGTGTCTTGCTCAGGACACAACGGACGTGACGAGGTTGGTATTAGGTGGGATTTGAACCAGAGACCCTCGGGTTGCGCCCGGCCACTCTCCCACTGCGCCACGCCGTCCCCAATATCAGTTATGTCTGTCACTATATGTATCAATATTGTTTTATCGGTCCATCCCTAACATGTTTATCCGGAGTCTTCTTCCTTGTACTTAGTAAACATTTTGAGATTGAACAGTTTCTTAAACTGGATTATTTTAGTACTTTGAGTTCTTTACTAAATCCATTCCATCCACATACTGATATGTTAAAGGTTTTAAGTGTTGTACGTGATTACACTTTGAGTTTGTTTTGAGAATATTAAATATTTTTGAACATGTTTTGGTAAATGTGGTACCAAAATACCTGCGATGAGGTGACGACTTGTCCAGGGTGTACCCCACCTTCCGCCCGAATGCAGCTGAGATAGGCTCCAGCACCCTCCGCCACCCCAAAAGGGCCAAGCGGTAGGAAATGGATGGATGGTAGCAAAATACCTCATTAGCAGCATTCTACCATTGTATTTTTTGGGTGGTGTTTGCGTAGTTTAGGGTTTGAAGCGTTTGGACGTAGTTCCCCGTTTTCCCCTGTCATCCACCGTACTAAGAAGACTTATCTGGAAATAACGAAAGTATTTCGATGTTGCAGTCACAACAAACGGGAAAACGACGAGGTGGTGCAGTTACAGGAAGGTAAGAACTTGTATTTCCATCTTGTCAATATACAGTATTATGGAGATTAATTTTTGTTCGTTAAGTCAAGCCACTTTATTTTGCTATAGCAATCAAAAAATAATTCTATTAATTAAACACTTTTTATTATTATTATTATTGGCTTCCATCGCTGAACTGCACTAGAACTGTAATTCCCTATTTGTGGTTCAGTCAGTAGAATAGAATAAAATGGACTTTATTGGCATTAAATTTGCATCCAACAAGATTTAGACATGCACCTGGGGATAGGCCCCTCCCACCTCCAAAGACATGCACCTGGGGATAGGCCCCTCCCACCTCCAAAGACATGCACCTGGGGATAGGCCCCTCCCACCTCCAAAGACATGCACCTGGGGATAGCTTGATTGGCAACACTAAATGGTCCCTAGTGTGTGAATGTTGTCTGTTGGCCCTGTGATGGGGTGGCGACTTGTCCTGGGTGAACCCCGCCTTCCGCCCGATTGTAGCTGAGATAGGCTCCAGCGGACCCCCGCAAGCCCGGAGGGGATAAGTGGTAGAAAAATGGATGGATGGAAGATTAAGGACTCCAATTCAAAGGCCTACTGAAATGAGATGTTCTTACTTAAACAGGGATAGCAGCTCCATTCTATGTGTCATACTTCATCATTTCGCCATATTGCCATATTTTTGCTGAAAGGATTTAGTAGAGAACATCCACGATAAAGTTCGCAACTTTTGGTCGCTAATAAAAAAGCTTTGCCTGTACCGGAAGTAGCGGACGATGTGCGCGTGACGTCACGGGTTGTGGAGCTCCTCACATCTGAACATTGTTTATAATCATGGCCACCAGCAGCAAGAGCGATTCGGACCGAGAAAGGGACGATTTCCCCATTAATTTGAGCGAGGATGAAAGATTTTTGGATGAGGAAAGTTAGAGTGAAAGACTAGGGGAAAAAAAGAGGGGAGTGGGAGCGATTCAGATGTTATTAGACACATTTACTAGGATAATTCTGAAAAATCACTTATCTGCTTATTGTGTTACTAGTGTTTTAGTGAGATTATATGGTCGTACCTGTACAACCTGAAGGTCGGCCCCGCACATTTCTTCAGCACCAGTAGAAGGGTGGTGGCGATGCCCATCTCTGCCCTTCGCAAGGGACCCTCTTCGAAATACGATCTTTTGAAATGATCGCTGCATAACACACTGTACTTTGTGTGTGTGGTCCAATCCAACTGTGTTCGTTTGACCGTTCTGTTCCATAGTAAAGCTTCACCGTCATCTTTCGGGAATGTAAACAATGACACACCGGCTGTGTTTGTGTTGCTAAAGGCGGCCGCAATACACCGCTTCCCACCGACAGCTTTCTTCTTTGATTTCTCCATTATTCATTGAACAAATTGCAAAAGATTCAGCAACACAGATGTCCAGAATACTGTGGAATCATGCGATGAAAACAGACAACTTATAGCTGTGAACGGTGCGGGAACAAAATGTCCTCTACAATGCGAGACGTCACGCGCACTCGTCATCATACCGCGACGTTTCAGCCTGATACTTCGGCGCAAAATTTAAAATTGCAATTTAGTAAACATAAGCGGCCGTATTGGCATGTGTTGCAATGTTAATATTTCATCATTGATATATAAACTATCAGACTGCGTGGTCGCTAGTAGTGGCTTTCAGTAGGCCTTTAAGGTGTGGTAGTGGAAACAAATATGGAATAAAAATAAATCACATAAGTAATAAAGATAAAAAAATGAGAATTTAAATAAACAGACTACTATCCAATAAAAAAAATAAGCAATCCTGTACAATATACAAAAAACTGTACAATTTACAAAACAAAAGAGTACTGGAGTAATAAAGTAAATACAATCAGTATTGCACTCGAAGGGTAAAATTGCACAATAGGGTATTGGGTAGGATATTGTATAGGAGTGAATTATTATTATAAGTTTGAGTTCTGGATGGTGACAGCTGTGGGAAAGAATTGTATAAAATATTATAAAGTATTGTTTACACAACTGTCTGTTACAGGACTAAATATCATGTTACTCAATCTCCGATAAAAAGATAACAAGTAAGCAATCAAAAAGATTTTGTATTAATTTAACACTTCATTAATGTTCTCATGAGGTTTCATTAGGATACTGCACTAGAATTCTGATTGTCAATATTGGTTACATGACTGTTTGTTACGGGACTAAACAGAACTTTTTACAATTTCAGATTTTAAAAAAAATTAATCGATCATAAAATAATTTATATTCATTCAACCCTACTTTTATTATTTTTGGGTTCCAGTGGTGAACAGTATAGACTTTTTGATTTCCAGAATATTTCCATAACCGTTTGTTAATTGTGGATGAATTTTTTTTTCATTTTTCAGCTTCCCTAACATGATAGTGCAGTCCTACTATTGAAGAGTTTGAATAAATAACAGTGGCGTCAGAAGTAGGGTTTTAGGGTATACCGGTACTACTGTACTACCGCCATACTAAAGAATCATAAGTGGTTGTAATATACCGCCTCTAAAAACAAACAGTTCCCCCTTCTTTTCTTTTTTTAACGGGCATGAGGGCGCACCGTTGTCACGCCGTGACATTGCTGGTTTTACGAGCAGAGGAGCATGTTCGGCAGCACACAATCACAGAGTACTTACAAGCAGACACAGTGTGGAGACAAAAATGGGAGAATGGACGCATTTTGACCTAAAAAATGACGATATAACACTGAAACGCCCTCAGGAAGAGATGGTTTAAAACAGTGTTAAAGCTACTTCTAAATCACAAATAAAGTGAGTTTTTTCCAAGTAGCATTATCACTGAAGGACGAGGAATATTTAAACATGCTTCACAACACGCCGCAGGAGGATACAATAGCTCACCGGCGTCATAATGTAAACATATGTCATGGGTGGATGTACACCTGACATCCACTGTAATGATACCAAGCACAAGAGCTTGTCTCGTCGACACTACTATGATATTTTTTAGCCTCACCAAGTCTTTTTTCGTCTTTTTTAAATTCATACTATGTTTATAAACTCAGGAAATACGCCCCTGGACACAAGGGGACTTAAATGATGACCATTGTAAGATCCTGTAACTACTTGGTATCTGATCGATACCCAAATTTGTGGTATCATTCAAAACTAATGTAAAATATCAAAGAAGAGAAGAATAAGTGATTATTACATTTTAACAGAAGTGTAGATAGAACATGTTAAAACAGAAAGTAAATAAATAAATGGGTTGTACTTGTATTAACAGTAAATGAACAAGTAGACTAATAATACATTTTCTACCACTCTTCTTTAAATAAAGGCTTAGTGGCCACATGCGTGGACAGCACCTTTTAGCTCTTATTTCCAAAATTGTGTACACTACTGAATCGGGGTCTTATGGCCACTTATGTGGACACTTATACTGCCATCTGGTTGTGTCAGAAGAGTATAACATACAATGGAATTTGGAAAAAAAAATAAGAATTAGCATGTCACTAAACATGAAGTACACGTTTGTGTACTTATGGACTAAGTACATCATATCAAAAGATGATTCTTAGTTTTTATTGTAATTGGGTCCAATAAGCCCAAATAGCAAAGAGAAATAAAAAAAAGCATGTAAACAAACAGCTTTGGCCTTTAGAGGTTAAAAATGTTTACAAAATAATAGGTGTATAAATGACACAATATGTCACTGCATACGTCAGCAGACTAATTAGGAGCCTTTGTTTGTTTAATTACTACTAAAAGACAAGTTGTATAGTACAGTGGTTCTCAACCTTTTTTCAGTGATGTACCCCCTGTGAACTTTTTTTTTTAATTCAAGTACCCCCTAATCAGAGAAAAGCATTTTGGGTTGAAAAAAAAGAGATAAAGAAGTAAAATACAGCACTATGTCAATCAATCAATCAATCAATGTTTACTTATATAGCCCTAAATCACTAGTGTCTCAAAGGGCTGCACAAACCACCACGACATCCTTGGTAGGCCCACATAAGGGCAAGGAAAACTCACACCCAGTGGGACGTCGGTGACAATAATGACTATGAGAACCTTAGAGAGGAGGAAAGCAATGGATGTCGAGCGGGTCTAACATGATACTGTGAAAGTTCAATCCACAATGGATCCAACACAGTCGCAAGAGTCCAGTCCAAAGCGGGTCCAACTCAGCAGAGAGAGTCCCGTTCACAGCGGAGCCACCAGGAAACCATCCCAAGCGGAGGCGGATCAGCAGCGCAGAGATGTCCCCAGCCGATACACAGGCAAGCAGTACATGGCCACCGGATCGGACCGGACCCCCTCCACAGGGGAGAGTGGGACATAGAAGAAAAAGAAAAGAAACGGCAGATCAACTGGTCTAAAAAGGGAGTCTATTTAAAGGCGAGAGTATACAGATGAGTTTTAAGGTGAGACTTAAATGCTTCTACTGAGGTGGTATCTCGAACTGTTACCGGGAGGGCATTCCAGAGTACTGGAGCCCGAACGGAAAACGCTCTATAGCCCGCAGACTTTTTTTGGGCTTTGGGAATCACTAACAAGCCGGAGTCCTTTGAACGCAGATTTCTTGCCGGGACATATGGTACAATACAATCGGCAAGATAGGATGGAGCTAGACCGTGTAGTATTTTATACGTAAGTAGTAAAACCTTAAAGTCACATCTTAAGTGCACAGGAAGCCAGTGCAGGTGAGCCAGTACAGGCGTAATGTGATCAAACTTTCTTGTCATCAGTTTCTGATTTATTAAATTGTATAACAGTGCAGAATATTGCTCATTTGTAGTGGTCTTTCTTGAACTATTTGGAAAAAAAGATATAAAAATAACTCAAAACTTGTTGAAAAATAAACAAGTGATTCAATTTTAAATGCAGATTTCTCCACATAGAAGTAATCATCAACTTAAAGTGCCCTCTTTGGGGATTGTAATAGAGATCCATCTGGATTCATCAACTTACTTCTAAATCTTCACAAAAAATAGAAATCTTTAACATCAATATTTATGGAACATGTCCTCAAAAAATCTAGTTGTCAACACTGAATATTGCATTGTTGCATTTCTTTTCACACTTTATGAACTTACATTCATATTTTGTTGAAGTATTATTCAATAAATATTAGGGATGCACCGGTTAATCGGTAACCGAATATATTCGGCCGAATATGGCAAAAAAAGCCTCATTCGGCCTTCGGTGGAATGAGTTAAAAGCAAGGCCGAATAGTGGCGTGTGACACAAAGACGCAATTTTTTGACGCGGTGACGCAATCAACCAACGTGCAGTGTTAAATTTAAATTGTTTTATACATAGTTAGTTTCCTTCTTTTTATTCTGAAGCTGAAGTACTGTTATTGACAAATCTGTTCTGGCCTGGGATATGTTGTGTACCTGTATAAGTGTATGAGGTTACAAGCACACACTTAATTGAGATTTACTTGAGCCTTCTGTTTACATTATTAGCATATCTACTGTGGCTAAGCAGACTTTTGCCAAAAGGACAATAATTCATTTGTTGTGGGTTTATCCACTTTAATGCACTTTATTTTTTTTTTGGAATGCATGTTTTGTTTGAAGGCCTAATATAAAAGAAAAACTTTGTGCTTTTTTTGAAAAGCAAAGGCTACTGGAATATCAAAAAAATGTCAATATTCAATAAAAAAATACTTTGTTTGAAAAACATGTCTAAATATTTTTTCTAGGCTATTTATGCAATATAAAAAAAAATGTGAAAAACTGCATTCATTATTCGGTATTCGGCCTTCAGCCAAGCGTTTAAATTTTATTCGGCTTCGGCCACAAATTTTCATTTCGGTGCATCCCTAGTAAATATATTTATAAAGGATTTTTGAATTGTTGCTATTTTTAGAATGTTTTTAAAAAATCTCGCGTACCCCTTGGCATACCTTGAAGTACCCCCATTTGAGAACCACTGCTCTAGTATGTTCACTATTTTATTTAAGGACAAAATTGCAATAACAAACTTATGTTTAACGTATCCTAAGATTGTTTGTTAAAATAAAGCCAATAATTCATTTTTTTCTGGTCCCCTTTTATGTGGAAAAGTATCGGAAAGTATCTAAATACACTTTAAGCGCTTTACATAGTGAAAGCCAATATCTAAGTTACATTTAAACCAGTGTGGGTGGCACTGGGAGCAGGTGGGTAAAGTGTCTTGCCCAAGGACACAATGGCAGTAACCAGGATGGCACAAGCGGGAATCGAACCTGCAACCCTCAAGTTGCTGACACGGCCACTCTACCAACCGAGCTAGTTGGAAAAGAAAAATTATAAACAAGTTGTAGGGCATTAAACTTGTCAAAAAGTAGTTGTTGGTCTTGAAACATAATTATCAACAATTGTGGTACCCAAACCAGTCAAAAACATGCATTTCCAAACAATTGTGAGCCTTGAAACAGAAAAAAAATATTTCTAAATAATTGAAACTTTTATAACAGACGAAAAACATAATTTTACACAAACTGTGGGTATTGAACGATTTAAAAAAAAAAAAAGTTAAACAATTGTTGGTATTGAAACGTAATTATAAATAATTGTGAGTTTTGAACCAGTAAAAAATGGATTTCCAAACAATTGTAGGGTTTAAACAAAAAATACTTATAAGCAATTGTGGGTCTTCCATCCATCCATTTCCTACCGCTTATTCCCTTTGGGGTCGCTGGTGCCTATCTCAGCTACAATCGGGCGGAAGGCGGTGTACACCCTCATCACAGACAACATTCACACTCACTTGAGAAAAGCGCTATATAAATATAACTCACTTCACTTCACTTCACTTTGGTACCGGTACCAAAATATTGGTATCTGGACAACCCGAGTCAGAAGTGAACTTATTTGTATTTGGTCGCACTTTGGGGCTAAATGCTCCTCCTCCCTGTGGACGTGTGTGTTGCAGGAGAAGCAGAGGAGCAGACAGGTGTTCCACAGCCTTCTTTCAGCGACCACAATGTCCAGTACCAGTTCCGCACAGAAAATAGCAGCGGACAGGTAAGCATCTAAAAACCTAGATGGTTCATTTTGACCAAAAATATGTTGAAAGAGGGCGATAGGTATTAAAAACAAAAAAAATGGTTTGATGGTATCATCATTTGACAACATCTGGCCCCTTTTTAGGTGACGTATCGCGTAGTTCAGTTGGCGGACGACAGCGTTGACGCGTCAGCCGACGGCACCGGGGCCGTTAGCGTCGTCTCTACCGCCGCCTTTGCAGGAGCGCCACAAACTGTGACACAGGTGGGCGACGCAAACAAGTCAGTCAGTACTAAGCATCAATTACACTCAAAATTAGGGACAGCCGCAGAGTCAATAAGTGACAGAATAAATTTGCACATTTTTGCGGTTAGCGTAAAAAATAAGACACTATAAAAGCCTGCATTGTGCTGCTGCGCCAAGGAGCTAAAGTACCGTACTTTTCAGGGTATAAGTCGCACCTGCCAAAAATGCATACCGTATTTCCTTGAATTGCCGCCGGGTATATAGTATGCACCTGCCTAGAATTACTGCCGGGTCAAACTCGTTTCGCAAAATAATTAGCGCATGCTTAGCATTACCGCCGGGTCAAACTCGTTTCGCAAAATATTATTTTTATTAGCGCATGTCTAGAATTTCCGCCGGGTCAAACTCGTTTCGCAAAATATTATTTTTATTAGCGCATGTCTAGAATTTCCGCCGGGTCAAACTCGTTTCGCAAAATAATTAGCATATGCCTAAAATTTCCGCCGGGTCAAACTCGTCACGTCACGAGTGACACTTCACCTGTCATCATTTTCAAAATGGAGGAGGCAGATTTCAATCATTTGGAATCGCATAAAGGGAAGAAGATTAACAGCTATTCAGTAGGATTTAAGGTCCAAGCTATTGAATATGCTAAAAAGAACAGTAAGCAGCTATGTTTTATTAATATACCGTAGCTGCGTGTGTCAAATATGAGTCATTAAATGACTCCCGCCTCCTGGTGGTAGAGGGCGCTAGTGATCCTTCTTGCGACTACTCGGCTGCAGAAGAAGTGACAACAAGCAGCGATCGTTTACTTTTTCCTCTCACTTGCACTTTTAACATGGAAGATTACATATCTAAAATAAAACAGTTTTCTAAACTGGACTTTCAATGGAAGCAGGAGGTAAAAAAGGAAGATCTCCATCGAGACAGAGAGACTTTTAAAACTGAAGAAAGATAAGGAAGACTTCTATAAACAAGTTATCGATGCTTTTGATCAGAAGGAGCTGCGCATGGACTTCATTTATACGTAAAGGTAAGACCATAATAACGTTTTTTTTATTAAATGTGCTTTTCATGATGGTATCCTTACATCACACTCAAATTTGTAAGCGCAGGCCTAAATTTACCGCATGCCTTTGGTAAACGCCGGAGTGAGAAGAGGTTTTAAAATAATTAGCGCATGCTTGCCTTTACCGCATGCCTTTGGTAAACGCCGGAGTGAGAAGAGGTTTTAAATTAATTAGCGCCCCGGCGGCAGTTCAAGGAAATACGGTAAAAAAGAAGGAAAAAAACATATATAAGTTGCATTGGAGTATAAGTCACATTTTTTGGGGAAATGTATTTGATAAAAGCCAACACCAAGAATAGACATTTGAAAGGCAATTTAAAATAAATAAAGAATAGTGAAGAACAGGCTGAATAAGTGTAGGTTATATGAGGCATAAATAAGCAACTGCTATGTTAACCTAGCATATTATGGTAAGAGTCATTCAAATAACTATAACATATAGAACATGCTATACCTTTACCAAACTATCTCTCACTCCTAATTGCTAAATCTCAAGAAATCTTATACGTCTAGTCTCTTACGTGAATGACATAAATAATATTATTTGATATTTTACGGTAATGTGTTATTAATTTCACACGTAAGTCGCACCTGAGTATAAGTCGCACCCCCGGCCAAACTATAAAAAGAACTGCGACTTATAGTCTGAAAAATACGGTATGCAACATTACATTGATTAGTTATGAGTAGGGATAGGTGTCGTACTAGTACCAAACTGGTCTTTTAAAAAGTTGCTCAAACGGGACCCAATACGGTAAAAATGGAAAACGTGCACACTGTTGTGTAAAAAAAGGCTTCTTATATTGCTGAATGTTTACGTCGAAAACACTAGTAATTTAAATATTTTACTTATATAAACTGAACAATTACCGTATTTTCCGCACTATAAGGCGCACCGGATTATAAGGCGCACCTTTAACGAATGGCCTTTTTTAAAATGTGTTCATATATAAGGCGCACCACATTATAAGACACATAGAATAGACGCTCCAGTAGACGCTGGGGTTAGGTTATGAGTAGGGATATGTGTCGTCTGCATTAGAACAGATACTAGCATCAAACCGGTCTTTTAAAAACTTGCTTAAACGGGGCCCAAAACGGTAAAAATGGAAAACACGCACATTTCTGTGTGAAAAAAAAAAAAGGCTTTTTATATTGCTGAATGTTTACGTCGAGCACACTAGTAATTTTAATATTTTTCTTATACAAACATTACAATTACCGTAATTTCCGCACTATAAGGCGCACCGGATTATAAGGCGCACCTTCAACGAATGGCCTATTTTAAAATGTGTTCATATATAAGGCGCACCACATTATAAGACACATAGAATAGTCGCTCCAGTAGACGCTGGGGTTAGGTTATGAGTAGGGATCGGTGTCGTCTGCATTAGAACAGATACTAGCATCAAACTGGTCTTTTAAAAACTTGCTTAAACGGGGCCCAGAACGGTAAAAATGGAAAACATGCACATTTCTGTGTGAAAAAAAAAGAAAAAAAAAAAAGGCTTTTTATATTGCTGAATGTTTACGTCGAGCACACTAGTGATTTTAATATTTTTCTTATACAAACATTACAATTACCGCAATTTCCGCACTATAAGGCGCACCGGATTATAAGGCGCACCTTTAACGAATGGCCTTTTTTAAAATGTGTTCATATATAAGGCGCACCACATTATAAGACACATAGAATAGACGCTCCAGTAGACGCTGGGGTTAGGTTATGAGTAGGGATAGGTGTCGTCTGCATTAGAACAGATACTAGCATCAAACCGGTCTTTTAAAAACTTGCTTAAACGGGGCCCAGAACGGTAAAAATGGAAAACATGCACATTTCTGTGTGAAAAAAAAAGAAAAAAAAAAGGCTTTTTATATTGCTGAATGTTTACGTCGAGCACACTAGTAATTTTAATATTTTTCCTATACAAACATTACAATTACCGTAATTTCCGCACTATAAGGCGCACCGGACTATAAGGCGCACCTTCAACGAATGGCCTATTTTAAAATGTGTTCATATATAAGGCGCACCACATTATAAGACAAAGAATAAAAGCTACAGTAGACGCGGGGGTTAGGTTATGAGTAGGGATAGGTGTCGTCTACATTAGAACAGATACTAGCATCAAACTGGTCTTTTAAAAACTTGCTTAAACGGGGCCCAAAACAGTAAAAATGGAAAACGTGCACATTCCTGTGTAAAAAAAAAAAAAAAAGGCTTTTTATATTGCTGAATGTTTACGTCGAGCACACTAGTAATTTTAATATTTTTCTTATACAAACATTACAATTACCGTAATTTCCGCACTATAAGGCGCACCGGATTATAAGGCGCACCTTCAACGAATGGCCTATTTTAAAATGTGTTCATATATAAGGCGCACCACATTATAAGACACATAGAATAGACGCTCCAGTAGACGCTGGGGTTAGGTTATGAGTAGGGATCGGTGTCGTCTGCATTAGAACAGATACTAGCATCAAACTGGTCTTTTAAAAACTTGCTTAAACGGGGCCCAGAACGGTAAAAATGGAAAACATGCACATTTCTGTGTGAAAAAAAAAGGCTTTTTATAATGCTGAATGTTTACGTCGAGCACACTAGTAATTTTAATATTTTTCTTATACAAACATTACAATTACCGTAATTTCCGCACTATAAGGCGCACCGGATTATAAGGCGCACCTTCAACGAATGGCCTATTTTAAAATGTGTTCATATATAAGGCGCACCACATTATAAGACACATAGAATAGACGCTCCAGTAGACGCTGGGGTTAGGTTATGAGTAGGGATCGGTGTCGTCTGCATTAGAACAGATACTAGCATCAAACCGGTCTTTTAAAAACTTGCTTAAACGGGGCCCAGAACGGTAAAAATGGAAAACATGCACATTTCTGTGTGAAAAAAAAAAGGCTTTTTATATTGCGGAATGTTTACGTCGACCACACTAGTAATTTTAATATTTTTCTTATACAAACATTACAATTTCCGTAATTTCCGCACTATAAGGCGCACCGGATTATAAGGCGCACCTTCAACGAATGGCCTTTTTTAAAATGTGTTCATATATAAGGCGCACCACATTATAAGACACATAGAATAGACGCTCCAGTAGACGCTGGGGTTAGGTTATGAGTAGGGATCGGTGTTGTCTGCATTAGAACAGATACTAGCATCAAACTGGTCTTTTAAAAACTTGCTTAAACGGGGCCCAGAACGGTAAAAATGGAAAACGTGCACATTTTTGTGTAAAAAAAAAAAGGCTTTTTATATTGCTGAATGTTTACGTCGAGCACACTAGTAATTTTAATATTTTTCTTATATAAACCGAACAATTACCGTAATTTCCGCACTATAAGGCGCACCAGATTATAAGGCGCACCTTCAACGAATGGCCTTTTTAAAAATGTGTTCATATATAAGGCGCACCACATTATAAGACACATAGAATAGACGCTCCAGTAGACGCTGGGGTTAGGTTATGAGTAGGGATCGGTGTTGTCTGCATTAGAACAGATACTAGCATCAAACTGGTCTTTTAAAAACTTGCTTAAACGGGGCCCAGAACGGTAAAAATGGAAAACGTGCACATTTTTGTGTAAAAAACAAAAAACAAAACAAGGCTTTTTATATTGCTGAATGTTTACGTCGAGCACACTAGTAATTTTAATATTTTTCTTATACAAACATTACAATTACCGTAATTTCCGCACTATAAGGCGCACCGGATTATAAGGCGCACCTTCAACGAATGGCCTATTTTAAAATGTGTTCATATATAAGGCGCACCACATTATAAGACACATAGAATAGACGCTCCAGTAGACGCTGGGGTTAGGTTATGAGTAGGGATAGGTGTCGTCTACATTAGAACCGATACTAGCATCAAACCGGTCTTTTAAAAACTTGCTTAAACGGGGCCCAAAACAGTAAAAATGGAAAATGTGCACATTTTTGTGTAAAAAAAAAAAGGCTTTTTATATTGCTGAATGTTTACGTCGAGCACACTAGTAATTTTAATATTTTTCTTATACAAACATTACAATTACCGTAATTTCCGCACTATAAGGCGCACCGGATTATAAGGCGCACCTTCAACGAATGGCCTATTTTAAAATGTGTTCATATATAAGGCGCACCACATTATAAGACACATAGAATAGACGCTCCAGTAGACGCTGGGGTTAGGTTATGAGTAGGGATCGGTGTCGTCTGCATTAGAACAGATACTAGCATCAAACTGGTCTTTTAAAAACTTGCTTAAACGGGGCCCAGAACGGTAAAAATGGAAAACATGCACATTTCTGTGTGAAAAAAAAAGAAAAAAAAAAAAGGCTTTTTATATTGCTGAATGTTTACGTCGAGCACACTAGTAATTTTAATATTTTTCTTATACAAACATTACAATTACCGTAATTTCCGCACTATAAGGCGCACCGGATTATAAGGCGCACCTTCAACGAATGGCCTATTTTAAAATGTGTTCATATATAAGGCGCACCAGATTATAAGACAAAGAATAAAAGCTCCAGTAGACGCTGGGGTTAGGTTATGAGTAGGGATAGGTGTCGTCTGCATTAGAACAGATACTAGCATCAAACCGGTCTTTAAAAAACTTGCTTAAACGGGGCCCAAAACAGTAAAAATGGAAAATGTGCACATTTTTGTGTAAAAAAAAAAAAGGCTTTTTATATTGCTGAATGTTTACGTCAAGCACACTAGTAATTTTAATATTTTTCTTATACAAACATTACAATTACCGTAATTTCCGCACTATAAGGCGCACCGGATTATAAGGCGCACCTTCAACGAATGGCCTATTTTAAAATGTGTTCATATATAAGGCGCACCACATTATAAGACACATAGAATAGTCGCTCCAGTAGACGCTGGGGTTAGGTTATGAGTAGGGATCGGTGTCGTCTGCATTAGAACAGATACTAGCATCAAACCGGTCTTTTAAAAACTTGCTTAAACGGGGCCCAGAACGGTAAAAATGGAAAACATGCACATTTTTGTGTAAAAAAAAAAAGGCTTTTTATATTGCTGAATGTTTACGTCGAGCACACTAGTAATTTTAATATTTTTCTTATATAAACCGAACAATTACCGTAATTTCCGCACTATAAGGCGCACCGGATTATAAGGCGCACCTTCAACGAATGGCCTATTTTAAAATGTGTTCATATATAAGGCGCACCACATTATAAGACACATAGAATAGACGCTCCAGTAGACGCTGGGGTTAGGTTATCAGTAGGGATAGGTGTTGTCTGCATTAGAACAGATACTAGCATCAAACCGGTCTTTTAAAAACTTGCTTAAACGGGGCCCAGAACGGTAAAAATGGAAAACATGCACATTTCTGTGTGAAAAAAAAAGAAAAGAAAAAAAGGCTTTTTATATTGCTGAATGTTTACGTCGAGCACACTAGTAATTTTAATATTTTTCTTATACAAACATTACAATTACCGTAATTTCCGCACTATAAGGCGCACCGGATTATAAGGCGCACCTTCAACGAATGGCCTATTTTAAAATGTGTTCATATATAAGGCGCACCACATTATAAGACACATAGAATAGACGCTCCAGTAGACGCTGGGGTTAGGTTATGAGTAGGGATCGGTGTCGTCTGCATTAGAACAGATACTAGCATCAAACCGGTCTTTTAAAAACTTGCTTAAACGGGGCCCAGAACGGTAAAAATGGAAAACATGCACATTTCTGTGTGAAAAAAAAAGAAAAGAAAAAAAGGCTTTTTATATTGCTGAATGTTTACGTCGAGCACACTAGTAATTTTAATATTTTTCTTATACAAACATTACAATTACCGTAATTTCCGCACTATAAGGCGCACCGGATTATAAGGCGCACCTTCAACGAATGGCCTATTTTAAAATGTGTTCATATATAAGGCGCACCACATTATAAGACACATAGAATAGACGCTCCAGTAGACGCTGGGGTTAGGTTATGAGTAGGGAGCGGTGTCGTCTGCATTAGAACCGATACTAGCATCAAACTGGTCTTTTAAAAACTTGCTTAAACGGGGCCCAGAACGGTAAAAATGGAAAACATGCACATTTTTGTGTAAAAAAAAAAAAAAAAAAAAGGCTTTTTATTTTGCTGAATGTTTACGTGGAGCACACTAGTAATTTAACAATTTGTTGTAGTTATTTTTGAAAGAAGTACTGCGTTCACAGGGGTCAAACTCATTTAATGTGGCCTGTGAATGCCTAGAAATAATAATACATTTCAGCCTTTCTTGCTAAATGTTTTTCAAATTCAACCCCAAAAAATTGTACTGCGTGAAGCTGCAGTTCGAGATCATGCGAAAAATGTGACTTCAATTGAAAGACATTTAGCAAGAAAGGCTGGAGTGTGTTATTATTATTTCCAGGCATTCACAGGCCACATTAAATGAGTTTGACCCCTGTGAAGGAAGTACTTCTTTCAAAAATAACTACAACAAATTGTTGATTATTGCAGCAATAAAAAAGACAGAGAACATGCGGAAAATGCGACTTGCTAAAGTTGTAATGTTTGATGCCCATAATTCCGGGTGTTTTTGAATGCAACTTGCTGCCGTAGCTGTCAATGGTGTATGATGAGCCGCTAACAGTCTTCTGTAGGCCGCTTTTGTTGTGTTTGGGTCGGCAATAAAGTGTAAAAAAAAATATTTTTTGGATAAAACCACCTGCTGCCGAGTGTGCATTCATTCCGTATTTTTGTCCGGTCTGGTTATAATCGTTTAACTCGTCACCGACGCCATAAAGGGCCAAAATATTAGAGACAACCCTCAATATGATGCAGAGCAATTCTATACAACATTGTGTCCACTGGCCGAATACAACTGGCTAATGTTGTGTTTTTATCCGTTACCATCATCCAGGCTGTAATTCAGAACCCTTTCAGCAACGGCGGAAGTCCTGTGGGTGAGACGGTCGGAGGGGAGACGCGCTTCGCCTACTTCCCCGCCGCCGCTGTCAGCGACGGAACATCCACGGCGGTGTCGGTGCAGACCAGCGCTGACCCCAGCATCACACAGGGGGGAGGTAGGTCCACACACTTTTGTCTTGTCACATGGCCGGCAAGTCCTGACTCCACAGTAAGATGAGGTCAATCCCATCCATACGCCTGGGCTGATATTCCAAAAGTCAATTAACCGACAAAAAAATCATATGAAGTCGGTAAGTTTTCCAGCGTCGATAAATCATCACGTGCATACTTTGAGAGCAATCACGCTTTTTGATGTTTTCAGCAGCGACGCGCATTAGTGCCTTATCAATCAATGTTTCCTTGTATAGCCCTGAAACACCAGTGTCTCAAAGGGCTGCACAAGCCACAACTACATCCCAGGCTCAGATCCCACATCAGGGCAAGGAAAAACTCAACCCAATGGGATGACAATGAGAAACCTTGGAGGGGACTGCACATGTGGAGACCCCCATCCCTCTAGGCGACCGGTGCAATGGTTGTCAAGTGGGTTTATTGTGAGAGTCCAGTCCATAGTGGATCTAACATAATAGTGAGAGTCCAGTCCATAGTGGATCTAACATAATAGTGAGAGTCCAGTCCATAGTGGATCTAACATAATAGTGAGAGTCCAGTCCAAAGTGGATCTAACATAATAGTGAGAGTCCAGTCCATAGTGGATCTAACATAATAGTGTGAGAGTCCAGTCCATAGTGGATCTAACATAATAGTGTGAGAGTTCAGTCCATAGTGGATCTAACATAATAGTGAGAGAGTCCAGTCCATAGTGGATCTAACATAATAGTGAGAGTCCAGTCCATAGTGGATCCAACATAATAGTGTGAGAGTCCAGTCCATAGTGCATCTAACATAATAGTGAGAGTCCAGTCCATAGTGGATCTAACATAATATCAATCAATCAATCAATGTTTACTTATATAGCCCTAAATCACTAGTGTCTCAAAGGGCTGCACAAACCACCACGACATCCTCGGTAGGCCCACATAAGGGCAAGGAAAACTCACACCCAGTGGGACATCGGTGACAATGATGATTATGAGAACCTTAGAGAGGAGGAAAGCAATGGATGTCGAGCGGGTCTAACATGATACTGTGAAAGTTCAATCCACAATGGATACAACACAGTCGCAAAATAATGAGAGTCCAGTCCATAGTGGATCTAACATAATAGTGAGAGTCCAGTCCATTGTGGATCTAACATAATAGTGAGAGTCCAGTCCATAGTGGATCTAACATAATAGTGAGAGTCCAGTCCATAGTGGATCTAACATAATAGTGTGAGTCCAGTCCATAGTGGATCTAACATAATAGTGAGAGTCCAGTCCATAGTGGATCTAACATAATAGTGTGAGAGTCCAATCCATAGTGGATCTAACATAATAGTGAGAGTCCAGTCCATAGTGGATCTAACATAATAGTGAGAGTCCGGTCCATAGTGGATCTAACATAATAGTGAGAGTCCAGTCCATAGTGGATCTAACATAATAGTGGGAGAGTCCAGTCCATAGTGGATCTAACATAATAGTGAGAGTCCAGTCCATAGTGGATCTAACATAATAGTGAGAGTCCGGTCCACAGTGGATCTAACATAATAGTGTGAGAGTCCAGTCCATAGTGGATCTAACATAATAGTGAGAGTCCAGTCCATAGTGGATCTAACATAATAGTGAGAGTCCAGTCCATAGTGGATCTAACATAATAGTGTGAGAGTCCAGTCCATAGTGGATCTAACATAATAGCGTGAGAGTCCAGTCCACAGTGGATATAACATAATAGTGAGAGTCCAGTCCATAGTGGATCTAACATAATAGTGAGAGTCCAGTCCATAGTGGATCTAACATAATAGTGAGAGTCCAGTCCATAGTGGATCTAACATAATAGTGAGAGTCCAGTCCATAGTGGATCTAACATAATGGTGTGAGAGTCCAGTCCACAGTGGATCTAACATAATAGTGAGAGTCCGGTCCATAGTGGATCTAACATAATAGTGAGAGTCCAGTCCATAGTGGATCTAACATAATAGTGAGAGTCCAGTCCATAGTGGATCTAACATAATAGTGTGAGTCCAGTCCATAGTGGATCTAACATAATAGTGAGAGTCCAGTCCATAGTGGATCTAACATAATAGTGTGAGAGTCCAGTCCATAGTGGATCTAACATAATAGTGAGAGTCCAGTCCATAGTGGATCTAACATAATAGTGAGAGTCCGGTCCATAGTGGATCTAACATAATAGTGAGAGTCCAGTCCATAGTGGATCTAACATAATAGTGGGAGAGTCCAGTCCATAGTGGATCTAACATAATAGTGAGAGTCCAGTCCATAGTGGATCTAACATAATAGTGAGAGTCCGGTCCACAGTGGATCTAACATAATAGTGTGAGAGTCCAGTCCATAGTGGATCTAACATAATAGTGAGAGTCCAGTCCATAGTGGATCTAACATAATAGTGAGAGTCCAGTCCATAGTGGATCTAACATAATAGTGTGAGAGTCCAGTCCATAGTGGATCTAACATAATAGCGTGAGAGTCCAGTCCACAGTGGATATAACATAATAGTGAGAGTCCAGTCCATAGTGGATCTAACATAATAGTGAGAGTCCAGTCCATAGTGGATCTAACATAATAGTGAGAGTCCAGTCCATAGTGGATCTAACATAATGGTGTGAGAGTCCAGTCCACAGTGGATCTAACATAATAGTGAGAGTCCGGTCCATAGTGGATCTAACATAATAGTGAGAGTCCAGTCCATAGTGGATCTAACATAATAGTGAGAGTCCAGTCCATAGTGGATCTAACATAATAGTGAGAGTCCAGTCCATAGTGGGTCTAACATAATAGTGAGAGTCCAGTCCATAGTGGATCTAACATAATAGTGAGAGTCCAGTCCATAGTGGATCTAACATAATAGTGTGAGAGTCCAGTCCATAGTGGATCTAACATAATAGTGAGAGTCCAGTCCATAGTGGATCTAACATAATAGTGAGAGTCCAGTCCATAGTGGATCTAACATAATAGTGTGAGAGTCCAGTCCATAGTGGATCTAACATAATAGTGTGAGAGTCCAGTCCATAGTGGATCTAACATAATAGTGAGAGTCCGGTCCATAGTGGATCTAACATAATAGTGAGAGTCCAGTCCATAGTGGATCTAACATAATAGTGTGAGAGTCCAGTCCATAGTGGATCTAACATAATAGTGTGAGAGTCCAGTCCATAGTGGATCTAACATAATAGTGAGAGTCCGGTCCATAGTGGATCTAACATAATAGTGAGAGTCCAGTCCATAGTGGATCTAACATAATAGTGAGAGTCCAGTCCATAGTGGATCTAACATAATAGTGAGAGTCCAGTCCATAGTGGATCTAACATAATAGTGTGAGTCCAGTCCATAGTGGATCTAACATAATAGTGAGAGTCCGGTCCATAGTGGATCTAACATAATAGTGTGAGAGTCCAGTCTATAGTGGATCTAACATAATAGTGTGAGTCCGGTCCATAGTGGATCTAACATAATAGTGAGAGTCCAGTCCATAGTGGATCTAACATAATAGTGTGAGTCCGGTCCATAGTGGATCTAACATAATAGTGAGAGTCCAGTCCATAGTGGATCTAACATAATAGTGTGAGAGTCCAGTCCATAGTGGATCTAACATAATAGTGTGAGAGTCCAGTCCATAGTGGATCTAACATACTAGTGTGAGAGTCCAGTCTATAGTGGATCTAACATAATAGTGAGAGTCCAGTCCATAGTGGATCTAACATAATAGTGAGAGTCCAGTCCATAGTGGATCTAACATAATAGTGAGAGTCCAGTCCATAGTGGATCTAACATAATAGTGAGAGTCCAGTCCATAGTGGATCTAACATAATAGTGAGAGTCCAGTCCATAGTGGATCCAACATAATAGTGAGAGTCCAGTCCACAGTGGATCTAACATAATAGTGTGAGAGTTCAGTCCATAGTGGATCTAACATAATACTGTGAGAGTCCAGTCCATAGTGGATCTAACATAATAGTGAGAGTCCAGTCCATAGTGGATCTAACATAATAGTGAGAGTCTAGTCCATAGTGGATCTAACATAATAGTGAGAGTCCAGTCCATAGTGGGTCTAATATAATAGTGAGAGTCCAGTCCATAGTGGATTTAACATAATAGTGAGAGTCCAGTCCATAGTGGATCTAACATAATAGTGTGAGAGTCCAGTCCATAGTGGATCTAACATAATAGTGAGAGTCCAGTCCACAGTGGATCTAACATAATAGTGTGAGAGTTCAGTCCATAGTGGATCTAACATAATAGTGTGAGAGTCCAGTCCATAGTGGATCTAACATAATAGTGAGAGTCCAGTCCATAGTGGATCTAACATAATAGTGAGAGTCCAGTCCATAGTGGGTCTAATATAATAGTGAGAGTCCAGTCCATAGTGGATTTAACATAATAGTGAGAGTCCAGTCCATAGTGGATCTAACATAATAGTGAGAGTCCAGTCCATAGTGGATCTAACATAATAGTGAGAGTCCAGTCCATAGTGGATCTAACATAATAGTGAGAGTCCGGTCCATAGTGGATCTAACATAATAGTGAGAGTCCAGTCCATAGTGGATCCAACATAATAGTGAGAGTCCAGTCCATAGTGGATCTAACATAATAGTGAGAGTCCAGTCCATAGTGGATCTAACATAATAGTGTGAGAGTTCAGTCCATAGTGGATCTAACATAATAGTGTGAGAGTCCAGTCCATAGTGGATCTAACATAATAGTGAGAGTCCAGTCCATAGTGGATCTAACATAATAGTGAGAGTCTAGTCCATAGTGGATCCAACATAATAGTGTGAGAGTCCAGTCCATAGTGGATCTAACATAATAGTGAGAGTCCAGTCCATAGTGGGTCTAATATAATAGTGAGAGTCCAGTCCATAGTGGATTTAACATAATAGTGAGAGTCCAGTCTATAGTGGATCTAACATAATAGTGTGAGAGTCCAGTCCATAGTGGATCTAACATAATAGTGTGAGAGTCCAGTCCATAGTGGATCTAACATAATAGTGTGAGAGTCCAGTCCATAGTGGATCTAACATACTAGTGTGAGAGTCCAGTCTATAGTGGATCTAACATAATAGTGAGAGTCCAGTCCATAGTGGATCTAACATAATAGTGAGAGTCCAGTCCATAGTGGATCTAACATAATAGTGATAGTCCAGTCCATAGTGGATCTAACATAATAGTGAGAGTCCAGTCCATAGTGGATCTAACAAAATAGTGAGAGTCCAGTCCATAGTGGATCTAACATAATAGTGAGAGTCCAGTCCACAGTGGATCTAACATAATAGTGTGAGAGTTCAGTCCATAGTGGATCTAACATAATAGTGAGAGTCCAGTCCACAGTGGATCTAACATAATAGTGTGAGAGTCCAGTCCATAGTGGATCTAACATAATAGTGAGAGTCCAGTCCATAGTGGATCTAACATAATAGTGAGAGTCTAGTCCATAGTGGATCTAACATAATAGTGAGAGTCCAGTCCATAGTGGGTCTAATATAATAGTGAGAGTCCAGTCCATAGTGGATTTAACATAATAGTGAGAGTCCAGTCCATAGTGGATCTAACATAATAGTGTGAGAGTCCAGTCCATAGTGGATCTAACATAATAGTGAGAGTCCAGTCCACAGTGGATCTAACATAATAGTATGAGAGTTCAGTCCATAGTGGATCTAACATAATAGTGTGAGAGTCCAGTCCATAGTGGATCTAACATAATAGTGAGAGTCCAGTCCATAGTGGATCTAACATAATAGTGTGAGAGTCCAGTCCATAGTGGATCTAACATAATAGTGAGAGTCCAGTCCACAGTGGATCTAACATAATAGTATGAGAGTTCAGTCCATAGTGGATCTAACATAATAGTATGAGAGTTCAGTCCATAGTGGATCTAACATAATAGTGAGAGTCCAGTCCATAGTGGATCTAACATAATAGTGAGAGTCTAGTCCATAGTGGATCTAACATAATAGTGAGAGTCCAGTCCATAGTGGGTCTAATATAATAGTGAGAGTCCAGTCCATAGTGGATTTAACATAATAGTGAGAGTCCAGTCCATAGTGGATCTAACATAATAGTGTGAGAGTCCAGTCCATAGTGGATCTAACATAATAGTGAGAGTCCAGTCCATAGTGGATCTAACATAATAGTGAGAGTCCGGTCCATAGTGGATCTAACATAATAGTGAGAGTCCAGTCCATAGTGGATCCAACATAATAGTGAGAGTCCAGTCCATAGTGGATCTAACATAATAGTGAGAGTCCGGTCCATAGTGGATCCAACATAATAGTGAGAGTCCGGTCCATAGTGGATCCAACATAATAGTGAGAGTCCAGTCCATAGTGGATCCAACATAATAGTGAGAGTCCAGTCCATAGTGGATCTAACATAATAGTGAGAGTCCGGTCCATAGTGGATCTAACATAATAGTGAGAGTCCGGTCCATAGTGGATCTAACATAATAGTGAGAGTCCAGTCCATAGTGGATCTAACATAATAGTGAGAGGGTCCAGTCCACAGTGGATCTAACATAATAGTGAGAGGGTCCAGTCCACAGTGGATCTAACATAATAGTGAGAGGGTCCAGTCCACAGTGGATCTAACATAATAGTGAGAGTCCAGTCCATAGTGGATCTAACATAATAGTGAGAGTCCAGTCCATAGTGGATCTAACAAAATGGTGTGAGAGTCCAGTCCATAGTGGATCCAACATAATGGTGTGAGAGTCCAGTCCATAGTGGATCTAACATAATAGTGAGAGGTATTGCGTTCCGGAAATGCACGTCCTTTCTGATTTCAATGCTTAAAAAGACACAAAAAGTGCATTAACGCCAACACTGGAAGCCATTTTAACTTACTAGGGGTGGAGAAACATGCTTTTTTTGTGAACAACCTGTCCTCAGGTCACATCTTTCATCTTTCAAGCACACCTGTGCAGTGAAAACCAGTTCAGGTGACCACCTCTTGAAGCTCATGCAGAGAATGCCAAGTGTGTGGGACAAAGTAATCAGAGCAAAGAGTGGCTATTTTGAAGACACTAGAATATAAAACATGATTTCAGTTATTTCACCTTTTTTTTGTGAAGTACATGTGTTCATAGTTTTGATGTGACAAATATATGAGAAGGTGTGTCCAAACTTTTGGCCTGTACTGTACATGCATTATGTATTATCGTTACATCAATGGTTAATTTGGTGTCATAAAAATATGGACAATAATATCGTTTATCTGCATTAATTTGTCGGTCATAATATCGTCAATCAAAATGTGTTATCGGCCCAGGCCTACCTGTCAATGGCCTCCAATAGCATGTTGATAATATAATTTACATCATAGGCAGGGTTCATCTGTTCCTTTCATAGCTTCATAAACATTTTTAGGGCAGTACAGTAAATCACATTTTTGTCTTGATCAAACAATAATAATAATAATAATAATAATAATGGATTAGATTTATATCACACTTTTCTATTGTTATATACTCAAAGCGCTCACAGAGAAGTTAGAAGCCATCATTCATTCACACGATGGTGGTGGTAAGCTACATCAGTAGCCACAGCTGCCCTGGGGTAGACTGATGGAAGCGTGGCTGCCAGTTTGCACCTCCGACCACCACCAATCATTCATTCATCATTCATTCACCAGTGTGAGCGGCACCGGGGGAGAAGGGTGAAGTGTCCTGCCCAAGGACACAATGGCAGCGATTTTAGATGTCAATAGGTGGGAAGCGAACCTGCAACCCTCCGTTTTCTGGCACGGCTGCTCTACCCACTACGCCAGGGGTCGGGAACCTTTTTGCCTGAGAGAGCCAAGAATCCAAATATTTTTAAAATGTATTTCCGTAAGAGCCATATAATATTTTTTTCAACACTGAACACAACTAAACGCGTGCATTTTTAAGTAAGACCAACATTTGTAAAGTATAACAGGTCTCCTATTTTTTGTAATAACATTGTTATTCTGAAGCTAACTGTGGAGGGGGCGTGGCCTGCGGGCCTGCAGTGAAACGGGGTGTGCCAGGACCGTAGATGGCCCACCTGGGCCTTGTTATCCAATCACCTGTCGCTCTGTTATAAGCAGCAGCCAGGAAGAGAGACGGGGTTGGGGTTGGAGCCAGGGCGCGAACGAGAAGGAAAGAGAAAAAGACAATTGCTGGAAAGCAACTAAGAGTCTTATTTAAAAATAAAACATTATTTAAACCCTGAAACTGGCTCTCATGTCGGTGCTTGGTGGTCTGAAGAACCCGCAGGATTGCAAGCCCCACATTAACCAATAATAAATAAATAACGTCTTACCATTATGCAACTTCTTCAACAGGTGCAGTAGAAAATGAATGGATGGATTAAAAATGAATGTTTTATACTTTGAACGTTATTTTTAACACTGTGATTACAAGTGGAATTATTCATTACTTATCGCGTTAAGTAATGTCAGCTCAGATTTATCTGAGAGCCAGATGCAGTCATCAAAAGAGCCACATCTGGCTCTAGAGCCATAGGTTCCCTACCCCTGCACTACGCCATGCCGCCCCTAAAACAAGGTTGATCGTTGCATATATTAACATTAAAAAATCGGCCTCAGTGCATACCACTTCGAGCACTTTTATTGCCTGCGGTGGCAGATAAGCAGGAGCAGCTGCTCATTTCTTTGTGTTTGGAGACAAAGTATGGTGTCAATACAGGGACATAAATAATTGCGCAAAAAAACAAAAAAAACACCCCCTGCGCGTGTGGCCTCTGTATGTGCACACACGGACTCATTTTACACCGGCGTGGACTCTATGGCAGTGGTTCTCAAATGGGGGTACTTGAAAGTGATTGATTGATTGATTGCTACTTTTATTAGTAGATTGCACAGTACAGTACATATTCCGTACAATTGACCACTAAATGGTAACACCCCAATAAGTTTTTCTACTTGTTTAAGTCGGGGTCCACGTTAATCAATTCATGGTCTCCCAAGGGGTACGTGAGATTAAAAAAATATATATTCTAAAAATAGCAACAATTCAAAAATCCTTTATAAATATATTTATTGAATAGAACTTCAACAAAATATGAATGCAAGTTGATAAAGTGTGAAAAGAAATGCAACAATGCAATATTCAGTGTTGACGGCTAGATTTTTTGTGGACATGTTCCATAAATATTGATGTTAAAGATTTCTTTTTTTGTGAAGAAATGTTTAGGAGTAAGTTGATGAATCCAGATGGATCTCTATTACAATCCCCAAAGAGGGCACTTTAAGTTGATGATTACTTCTATGTGGAGAAATCTGCATTTAGAATTGAACCACTTGTTTATTTTTCAATAAGTTTTTACTTATTTTTATATCTTTTTTTCCAAATAGTTGAAGAAAGACCACTACAAATGAGCAATATTTTGCACTGTTATACAATTTAATAAATCAGAAACTGATGACATAGTGCTGTATTTTACTTCTTTATCTCTTTTTTTTCAACCCAAAATGCTTTTCTCTGATTAGGGGGTACTTGAATTAAAAAAATGTTGACAGGGGGTACATCACTGAAAAAAGGTGGAGAACCACTGTGTTATGGAGTAAAGTTAGCTACTCAGAGTAAAATGAGTCCGCACAAATGGCTTAATTCCGCGCGGAATGAGTCTGCTCGTGTAAAGGAGAGTTAAATTACACCTTTGTTATTTGTCATATTTTGCAGTCCTGGGTTCAAATCCAGGCTCGGGATCTTTCTGTGTGGAGTTTGCATGTTCTCCCCGTGACTGCGTGGGTTCCCTCCGGGTACTCCGGCTTCCTCCCACTTCCAAAGACATGCACCTGGGGATAGGTTGATTGGCAACACTAAATTGGCCCTAATGTGTGAATGTGAGTGTGAATGTTGTCTGTCTATCTGTGTTGGCCCTGCGATGAGGTGGCGACTTGTCCAGGGTGTACCCTGCCTTCCGCCCGATTGTAGCTGAGATAGGCGCCAGCGCCCCCCGCGACCCCATAAGGGAATAAGCGGTAGAAAATGGATGGATGGATGGATAGTTCTCTTTTCTGCTCGAGTATGAGAGGGCAGTTTGATATCTTTTTGTCCCTCCTGAGCTCCTGTAGTCCTCCAAGGTCGTGTAGCCCCGCCCTTCTTCCCCTCACAGAAAAGTTTCACATGGCTGAAGCCAGCAGGTTGGAAGGAAGAGAAATAAAGCTTAGAACGGTGGGGAAAAGTCTCATCATTGATCAGTTACACACGTGCACGGAACAGGCCCGAACGTGAAGTGAATTATATTTATATAGCGCTTTTCTCTATCAATCAATCAATCAATCAATGTTTATTTATATAGCCCCAAATCACAAATGTCTCAAAGGACTGCACAAATCATTACGACTACAACATCCTCGGAAGAACCCACAAAAGGGCAAGGAAAACTCACACCCAGTGGGCAGGGAGAATTCACATCCAGTGGGACGCCAGTGACAATGCTGACTATGAGAAACCTTGGAGAGGACCTCAGATGTGGGCAACCCCCCCCCCTCTAGGGGACCGAAAGCAATGGATGTCGAGCGGGTCTAACATGATACTGTGAAAGTTCAATCCATAGTGGCTCCAACACAGCAGTGAGAGTCCCGTCCACAGGAAACCATCTCAAGCGGATCAGCAGCGTAGAGATGTCCCCAACCGATACAGGCGAGCGGTCCATCCTGGGTCCCGACGAGCGGTCCATCCTGGGTCTCGACTCTGGACAGTCAGTACTCTAGTGACTCAAAGCGCTTTTACATAGTGAAAGCCAATATCTAAGTTCCATTTAAAGCAGTGTGGGTGGCACTGGGAGCAGGTGGGTAAAGTGCCTTGCCCAAGGACACAACGGCAGTGACTAGGATGGCAGAAGCGGGGATCCAACCTGGAACCCTCTATGTTGCTGGCACAGACACTCTATCAGCCGAGCTATACCGCCCCATACCGCGGAATGAGTCCGCACACACGTAAAGAGTTGTCGTGCTCGCAAAATAAGTGTGTTCTCGCTAGGGGTGTAACGGTACACAACATTTTGGTTCGGTACATACCTCGGTTTAGTGGTCACGGCTCAGTTCATTTTCGGTACTGTAAGAAAACAACAAAATATAAGTTTTTGGGTTATTTATTTACCAAATTTGTGAACAGTGGCTTAATCCCTTTAACATTGGGAACACTATAATAATTCTGACCACGTTAATCCGCATCAAACTGCCTCAAATTGTTGCTCAGATTAAATAAAATGACACAACTTTTCTTCTACATATAAAAAGTGCAACATTAAACAGTTTCAAGTCAACTCATCATGCTTAATTTATTACAGCATTTGGGAAGCCTGTGGTTGATTTTTATTATGTAAATGTTATATTTTTATCAACATGTGATAGCAGGGACTCTGCCATTCAAAGCTTTTCTGTCCGTAAAACACACACACACACACACCGCAAAATGAGCTAACGTTACGCTAAAAGCTAATTAGCCTTCACCTCAAGCCAGGACTGCGAGTGAGCTTTTCAAGTTCATTATACAAAAGTGGTGAATTTGGCACATTGTGTATGTAAATGGTAAATAAAAAGAGAATACAATGATTTGCAAATCCTTTTCAACTTATATTCAATTGAATAGACTGCAAAGACTAAATATTTAATGTTCAAACTGAGAAACGTAATTTTTTGCAAATATTAGCTTATTTGGAATTTGATGCCTGCAACATGTTTCAAAAAAGCTGGCACCAGAGGCAAAAACGACTGAGAAAGTTGAGGAATGCTCATCAAACACTTATTTGGAACATCCCACAGGTGAACGGGCTAATTGGGAACAGGTGGGTGCCATGATTGGCTATAAAAGGAGCTTCCATGAAATGCTTAGTCATTCACAAACAAGGATGGGGCGAGGGTCACCACTTGTCCAATAGTTTAAGAACAACATTTATCAACCAGCGATTGCAAATAATTTGGGGATTTCACCATCTTCGGTCCGTAATATCATCAAAAGGTTCAGAAAATCTGGAGAAATCACTGCACGTAAGCGATAATATTACGGACCGTTGAACCCTCAGGCGGTGCTGCATCAAAAACAGACATCAGTGTGTGAAGGATATCACCACATGGGCTCAGGAACACTTCAGAAAACCACTGTTAGTAATTACAGTTTGTCGCCACATCTGTAAGTGTAAGTTAAAACTCTACTATGCAAAGCCAAAGCCATTTATCAACAACACCCAGAAACAATCTAAGATGGACTGATGCAAAGTGGAAAAGTGTTCTGTGGTCTGACGAGTCCACTGTAGACGTCGTGTCCATCCAGACCAAAGAGTTAAAAAAAACTTCCGTACTGTTCTAGGCACAAAGTGTAAAAGCCAGCATCTGTGATGGTATGGGGGTGTATTAGTGGCCAAGGCATGGGTAACTTACACATCTGTGAAGGCACCATTAATGCTGAAAGGTGCATACAGGTTTTGGAGCAACATATGTTGCCATCTAAGCAACGTTATCATGGACGCCCCTGCTTATTTCAGCAAAACAATGCCAAGCTGCTTATTTCAGCATGACAATGCTAAGTATCTGTGATGGTATGGAGGTGTATTGGTGCCCAAGACATGGGTAACTTACACATCTGTGAAGGCACCATTAATGCTGAAAGGTACATACCGGTTTTGGAACAACATATGTTGCCATCCAAGCGACGTTATCATGGACGCCCCTGCTTATTTCAGCAATACACCCCCATACCATCACAGATACTTGGCATTGTCATGCTTATTTCAGCATGACAATGCCAAGTATCTGTGATGGTATGGGGGTGTATTGGTGCCCAAGGCATGGGTAACTTACACATCTGTGAAGGCACCATTAATGCTGAAAGGTACATACAGGTTTTGGAGCAACATATGTTGCCATCCAAGCGACTTTATCATGGACGCTCCTGCTTATTTCAGCATGACAATGCCAAGCCACGTGTTACAACAGCGTGGCTTCGTAGTAAGAGTGTGTGTACTAGACTGGCCTGCCTGTAGTCCAGACCTGTCTCCCATTGAAAATGTGTGGTGCATTATGAAGCCTAAAATACCACAACAGAGACCCTGGACTGTTGAACAACTTAAGCTGTACATCAAGCAAGAATGGGAAATAATTCCACCTGAAAAGCTTCAAAAATGTGTCTCCTCAGTTCCCAAACGTTTACTGAGTGTTGTTAAAAGGAAAGGTGATGTAACACAGTGGTGAACATGCCCTTTCCCAACTACTTTGGCACGTGCTGCAGCCATGAAATTGTAAGTTAATTATTATTTGCCAAAAAAAAATGAAGTTTCACAGTTGGAACATTAAATATCTTGTCTTTGCAGTCAATTGAAGATAAGTTGAAAATGATTTGCCAATCATTGTGTTCTGTTTTTATTTACCATTTACACACCTTCACTGCCTCCTGTTAAGCACCTGTGCTTTCCATGTGTTGTTTACATGCAAACGCACCTTCTTCAGCAAATATGCTTCCAGGCACTCGCAGTCCTTTTTTGAATTGAGTACGGCTACAAAATAAGCTACTTTGTTGACAAAGACCGTTGCAACCAAAACATTGGGTCATCATTTTAATACTTCTCATTTTTAAATCAGTATTTTTGTTGTTGTTTGTGTTCAGGTCAGTTTTACGTCATGATGACCCCACCTGAGGTTCTGCAGTCGGCGGCCCAACGTTCATTGGCCCCACGCGGACACGCTTTCCCGCCGTGAGTACACAAAGCCTTTCTGCACTTACACAAAAGTCCTCCCTAAAATCACCACATTCTTCCTCCACACACGGCCACCCTTTAAAAAGCTCCCATGTATTCCCTTTTTTGAAAAAGTTCTCTAAACATGATTCGCACTAGAGATGAAGAAAAAAAAACCCTGGAGATCAATAGCCGTCCTTTTTAAATGATCCAACCTCTGAAAACCACACTGTGTCCTACTTACCTGCCATCCCCAGAGACCTTGATGAAAGCGAGATGTTGCAGCATGGCAGCACAAACTGGTGAGGAGACTTTTCAACATTCCACACATGTTGCCATCACTGCTTCATGTACACATGGAACTAAACTATCATGCATTGTGTGGTGTGTGTCTATAGAGGATACTTCTCATATGTTAACACCTTCTCTTTTATTTAGTCAAATGTCTGGTTGTAGGAATGCAAAAAGGAATTGTAATATTGTTGTATATTTAACTCAATTTACTAGAAAGACAGGGAAAAAAAATGTATTTTAGTTTTTTTGACTTTGCAATACTTTAAAGGCTAAAACACTATTTGATATATTTTGTATGTATGCTTTATAATATGATATATATATATATAATAATATGATATCTTATATTTTTGGTCAAAAGCCACACAATTTTTATGTTCATCATTTTGTAAAAAGGCTAAAAAATATTTTATAATGTTTTGATTAATTTTAATTTTGCAATTCTGTAAAGGCTAAATAACTGATATATTTTTATGTATGCTTTTTAAATTTATCAAAAAATAAATATATATATTTTTATTTTATTTTTTTTATTTTTTATTTTTTGTGTGTGTGTGGAAAAAAGCCACACGTTTTTTTGATGTTCATCATTTTTGAAAAGGCTTAAAAAAACTATTATTTTTTTTTTATTTTGCAATACTGTAAAGGCTAAAAAACTATTTGATATATTTTTTATGTATGCTTTTTAATTTTATTAGCAAAACAACAACGGAAAAAAAAATATGTATATACACACATATATATATATATATATATATATATATATATATATATATATATATATATATATATATATATATATATAATAGGAATGCAAAAAGGAATTGTAATATTGTTGTATATTTAACTCAATTTACTAGAAAGACAGGGACAAAAAATTTATTTTTGTTTTTTTGACTTTGCAATACTTTAAAGGCTAAAACACTATTTGATATATTTTGTATGTATGCTTTATAATATGATATATATATATATAATAATATGATATCTTATATTTTTGGTCAAAGGCCACACAATTTTTATGTTCATCATTTTGTAAAAAGGCTAAAAAATATTTTATAATGTTTTGATTAATTTTAATTTTGCAATTCTGTAAAGGCTAAATGACTGATATATTTTTATGTATGCTTTTTAAATTTATCAAAAAATAAATATATATATTTTTATTTTATTTTTTTTATTTTTTATTTTTTGTGTGTGTGTGGAAAAAAGCCACACGTTTTTTTGATGTTCATCATTTTTGAAAAGGCTTAAAAAAACTATTATTTTTTTTTTATTTTGCAATACTGTAAAGGCTAAAAAACTATTTGATATATTTTTTATGTATGCTTTTTAATTTTATTAGCAAAACAACAACGGAAAAAAAAATATGTATATACACACACATATATATACATATATATATATATATATAATAGGAATGCAAAAAGGAATTGTAATATTGTTGTATATTTAACTCAATTTACTAGAAAGACAGGGACAAAAAATTTATTTTTGTTTTTTTGACTTTGCAATACTTTAAAGGCTAAAACACTATTTGATATATTTTGTATGTATGCTTTATAATATGATATATATATATATAATAATATGATATCTTATATTTTTGGTCAAAGGCCACACAATTTTTATGTTCATCATTTTGTAAAAAGGCTAAAAAATATTTTATAATGTTTTGATTAATTTTAATTTTGCAATTCTGTAAAGGCTAAATGACTGATATATTTTTATGTATGCTTTTTAAATTTATCAAAAAATAAATATATATATTTTTATTTTATTTTTTTTATTTTTTATTTTTTGTGTGTGTGTGGAAAAAAGCCACACGTTTTTTTGATGTTCATCATTTTTGAAAAGGCTTAAAAAAACTATTATTTTTTTTTTATTTTGCAATACTGTAAAGGCTAAAAAACTATTTGATATATTTTTTATGTATGCTTTTTAATTTTATTAGCAAAACAACAACGGAAAAAAAAATATGTATATACACACACATATATATACATATATATATATATATATAATAGGAATGCAAAAAGGAATTGTAATATTGTTGTATATTTAACTCAATTTACTAGAAAGACAGGGAAAAAAAATGTATTTTTGTTTTTTTGACTTTGCAATACTTTAAAGGCTAAAACACTATTTGATATATTTTGTATGTATGCTTTATAATATGATATATATATATATATATAGAATAATATGATATCTTATATTTTTGGTCAAAAGCCACACAATTTTTATGTTCATCATTTTGTAAAAAGGCTAAAAAATATTTTATAATGTTTTGATTAATTTTAATTTTGCAATTCTGTAAAGGCTAAATAACTGATATATTTTTATGTATGCTTTTTAAATTTATCAAAAAATAAATATATATATTTTTATTTTTTTTATTTTTTGTGTGTGTGTGGAAAAAAGCCACACGTTTTTTTTGATGTTCATCATTTTTGAAAAGGCTTAAAAAACTATTATTTTTTTTTTATTTTGCAATACTGTAAAGGCTAAAACACTATTTGATATATTTTGTATGTATGCTTTATAATATGATATATATATATATATATATATATAATAATAATATGATATCTTATATTTTTGGTCAAAAGCCACACAATTTTTATGTTCATCATTTTGTAAAAAGGCAAAAAAATATTTTATAATGTTTTGATTAATTTAAATTTTGCAATTCTGTAAAGGCTAAATAACTGATATATTTTTATGTATGCTTTTTAAATTTATCACAAAATAAATATATATATTTTTATTTTAGTTTTTTTATTTTTTATTTTTTGTGTGTGTGTGGAAAAAAGCCACACGTTTTTTTGATGTTCATCATTTTTGAAAAGGCTTAAACTATTTTTTATTTTTTATTTTGCAATACTGTAAAGGCTAAAAAACTATTTGATATATTTTTTATGTATGCTTTTTAATTTTATTAGCAAAACAACAACGGAAAAAAAAATATGTATATATACATATATATATATTATATATATATATATACATATATATATATATATATATATATATAATATGATACGATATATTATATTTTTGAGTAAAAATGCCACACAATTTTATGTTCCTCATTTTGTAAAAAGGCTGTAAAAAAAACATAACGTTTAGATTTTTTTTAATTTTGCAATACTATAAAGGCTAAAAAAGTATTTTATATATTTTTTATGAATGCTTTTTACATATATGAAATATATTTATATATATATATTTAAAAAAGAAAAAAAAAAATATATATATATATACCCGTGTGTGTGTGTGTGTGTGTGTGTGTGTGTGTGTGTGTGTATATATATATATATATATATATATACATACATACACTTTAATATATTTTTGAATAAAAATGCCACACATTTTTTTAATGTTCATTATGTAACAAAGCTAAAAAAAAAACATGTTTAGATTTTTCTTTTAAATTTTGCCATACTTTAAAAGCTAAAAGACTATTTGATATATTTTTTGTGGATGCTTTTTAATTTTATAAACAAAAACAAACAACATTTTATGTATATATTTGAATGATGTATTATATTCTAAAAATGCAACAATTTCTTTTTATGTTCATTTTGTAAAAAGGGTATAAAAAAAACATTTTATAATGTTTAGATTTAGTCCAAAAGCTAAAATCTTTTTTCTGTTTGTTTTGTAAATGGACTAGAAAATGAAGTTTTAGTATTTCTTAAATTTTGTAAATTAGATTAAAAAACATATTTTTCCAATATTTTGTAAGAAGACTGAACATTGTTTTATGTTAATGTCTTTTTGCTAATTTTGTAAAAAGGCTAAAGAACATTTATCACTTTATTTTAGATTTAATACAACAGCTATAACCAATTTAATATTCTGTGTTTGGTAAAAATATAAAACAAATGTTTTATATTTTTGTGTTTGTGTGTGTGCGTGCATATGTATTTATTTTCAATTATTATTTGGTAGACATGATAGACAATTAATTAACTTTAAAAAAAGGCCAAAAAAACATTTATATTTATGTTAACCTTTTATGTTTGTATATTTATCTTTGTAAAAAAAAAAAAAAAGCTTTTAAAAACATTTAAATGTACAGCTTTTTCTACTTTATTAGTATCAATGCTCAACATTGCAGCATTCTTTGCATGTTGCTTTAGTGCTCTATTTGATCTGTTTTGATGTTCAATTTTCTTTCTGCAATTTGCTGCCGACCAATAAAAAAACAGCACAAATGGCCCTCAATGACGCAGTTTGGACTTAAGGGAGGAAGGCTCCCAAAAGTCTGGCCTTTGAAGGCTTTACACCTCCAAAATTGTGATGATCTAGTACAGGGGTGTCCAAACTTTTTCCACTGAGGGCCGTACACTGAAAAATCAAAGCAAGCAGGGGCCATTTATTTAAAAAACCAGTACAATATATGTATAAAACATATATATTTAGGCCTCCAGTCAGGCTTGATCCCGGGGACCCCAAAGGGTTTTGGTAAAAATTAAATGTTAAAAATGTGTCATTATTCAGTATTATTGTTTTTATTATTATTGAAGTTTTAAATCTCTAGATCAACACTAAGTCCATCTGTCAATATGACGTTTTTAGAGATTTTAAGTTTAATGCTCTTTTTGTCAAAGAAAACCATGGAAAAAAACACAAAATATTTTCAGCCAATAAATTTTTTAAATAGAATATTTGAGATTATATAATAATTGGAGCCGTAAAACTCCTAACACCATTGATTTTATGACAAAAACAAAACAAACTGATCAAAAGGGGTCCTACTCATTAAAGTGTTCAAAAATAAATAAATACATTTTTTTGCTGTTTGATTTCAACACAATAATCTCGAGATCTATCTGTCAATTATTAGTTTTTTTGTTGTTCATTTTTTTTGTTTGTTCGTTTTAGGCCCTTTGAAAAACAAAACAGCTCAGTTTTTTATATAGCAAACACAAAATATGCAACATTTGCCCCAAAAAATATGTCAAAGTGGAATATTTAATGTGACATAATTGGAGCCTTGAATTGGTCAATAATTCATGATTGATTTTGATTCACTATTTTTTTTTTAAAGAAAGAAACAGCCTGCATGGCAGCTTTGTGTTATTAGAGTAAACATTGCAACATGTTCTTGTTACATTTCACCCGTTTGCTCTCTATACCACTTTTTATGTTTTCAATTTTTTTCCTTAGTATTTTTAAAATGTGCCGTGGGGCCGTTAAAAAATTACCTGCGGGCCGCAAATGGCCCCCGGGCCGCACTTTGGACACCCCTGATCTTGTAAGAGTAAATAATTTAGTTGATGTTCTTGGATGTGTGAAACTGTAGCTAGAATTTACGGGGAAAACTGCTTTTGTTTCCTTCCAGGAAGGTGGAAGGTCCAAGGCCACCTCGCGATGAAAGGAGGCGAGCGCAGCACAATGAGGGTATACTTTTATATTTGTTTTGATGAACCTTGAAATGTTGAATATTACTTAACTGCCATGTGATCAACAGTGATGTACAAAAGCAGTGAAGTTGGCACATTGTGTAATTCGTATATAAAAATGCAGAATACAATGATTTGCAAATCCTTTTCAACTTTTAAAGCCGGCAGCGTTTCTGGATGTTGTTGATAAATGTCTTTCGCTTTGCATAGTAGAGTTGTAACTTGCACTTAAAGATGTAGCGACCAACTGTAGTTACTGACAGTGGTTTTCCGAAGTGTTCCTGAGCCCATGTGGTGATATCCTTTACACACTGATGTCGCTTTTCGATGCTGTACCGCCTGAGGGATCGAAGGTCCGTAATATCATCGCTTACGTGCAGTGATTTCTCCAGATTCTCTGAACCTTTTGATGATATTACGGACAATAGATGGTGAAATCCCTATATTCCTTACAATAGCCGGTTGAGAAAGTGGTGACCCTCGCCCCATCCTTCATGGAAGCTCTTTTTATAGCCAATCATGGCACCCACCTGTTCCCAATTAGCCTGTTCACCTGTGGGATGTTCCAAATAAGTGTTTGATGAGTATTCCTCAACTTTCTCAGTCTTTTGTGCCTGCTTTTTTGGACCATCTTGCAGGCATTTAATCCAAATGAGCTAATATTTGCAAAAAATAACAAAGTTTAACAGTTTGAACGTTGAGTATTTTGTCTTTGCAGTCTATTCAATTGAATATAAGTTGAAAAGGATTTTTACATGATTGTATTCTGTTTTTATTTACCATTTACACAACGTGACAACTTTACTGCTTTTGTGGTTTGTAGTTTTTCTCTTTCCATGTAAAGAATAATTCGTGATGGTGCCTGTTTGTATTTCCGTCCTTTTAGTGGAAAGAAGAAGAAGAGACAAGATCAACAACTGGATTGTCATGTTGTCCAAAATCATCCCCGACTGCAACATTGACAGTAGAACAGGCGCAGTAAGTGTTTAGTATCAGACCATGTCCACACCAATATGGATAGTTTAAAAAACAACACACATTTCTCACTGATTTGAAGCAAATCTCCATAGGCAGCTGACTTGGTTGCAATTATTCAGCAGAATGATACATGGTCAAACAGACAAGTTTATTTGGCGCAATGAGACGGTGTACAAAAAGCTGTTGCTAAAAAACTGATGACATCTATTAAACAGACAAGAAGCAAGGATTCATGCAGAGACAGAGTTCAATTTGGCTCAATGAGGAGAGACGTTTGGGCTGTACTGTAGTTACAGATTCAGATTATGCTCTAAAGTCCAGCCCACATGCTCCATTATTTATTTGGGAGGTCCCTGCTTACATCACTGAGGCTGCTGCTGTAGGAAAGGGGGTAATCTCTGCCGCCCCAGTTAGACACAATATATGACTGTTCATGAAAGGCAAATGTGCTGACACTCGGGATATCGCCTTGTCTCTGCTCTTTCTGCGTCACGGCACTCGATGTTCTGGACACAGAAACTGATACGAGACGAGACTTTGCGCAGATAGAAAAGTACTATTTCAGCACAATTGATAATAACTATAGCAACAGCCTTTAAGCATAAAAGTTGTGTGAATTATTCTAACAAACTTAGATATTGGGTTTCAATATGTAAAGCGCTTTGTGTCATTTGAGAAAAAGCGCTATATAAATGTAATTCACTTCACTTTTTTATTCCCCCTGCAGAGTAAAGGAGGCATCCTGTCCAAAGCTTGTGATTATATCCGAGAGCTGCGTCAGAACAACCAGCGACTGCAGGACAGCTACAAAGAAGCAGAGAGAATCGAGCTGGACAATGAACTACTAAGACAACAGGTGAACAAAGAACTAGGGGAGCAACGGCCAGTCCACAAAAATCGACTATAAAATTGGGCGCCGACCAATTAATTTGTCGATAACAGTCGTGACGTCATGGTTTTATCCGGACAGAAGTAGTCGTCTTTATTTTTAGTTTGCACATAACTAAAATGATCCCAAGCTAAAATTAAAAACCAATAACCGAATTAGAACCACTGAATATGTGTAAACTTCATAATCCGATTAATCGACTAATCGTTAAGATAGTCGACTATCAAAATGGAGCAGCCATCCAGAAACTTGAGGTTGCAGCTTTCGCCTGTTGTCATGATTCTGAATAGTTAGATATCTTCACGTCCTCAACTAAAAGAGTCGCCAGGCACGCAGCACTCCTTCTTCTCCCAAGAGTCCGTCGTGTGTCCTGCAACAACCGCTCCGTCACGACAAGCAGGTTCCCCCGAACCCAAGATCTTGTCAATTTCGTTGAGGCCGCTTAAATAGTTCCAATGTTCAGATTTGGAGAGCAGTGCAGAAGTTAAGACGAGACCAAGAAGCAAGCAAGAGAGGAAATGGTAGCGCCCGCCTTCGATGAGCGCCAGTGAGAAATTCTATATTTTTATTGTAATATTTTCAGAATGTGTTTGTTCTATATTTGGGTGTATTAGTGCCCAAGGCATGGGTAACTTACACATCTGTGAAGGCACCATTAATGCTGAAAGGTACATACAGGTTTTGGAACAACATATGTTGTCATCCAAGCAACGTTATCATGGACGCCCCTGCTTATTTCAGCAAGACAATGCCAAGCCATTTGCTACAACAGCGTGGTTTCTACTAGAGATGCGCGGATAGGCAATTATACCATCCGCATCACCAAAGTCGTCATCCACCCCAACCAACATTTTATCAGAACCGTACCCGCCCGCTGAAATACATCAGAGGTTGTCCGCCTTTACCACTCACAGAGCTTTTTAAACCTGTTTCACAGAGTAATGATGACAATTGGAGCCGCTAACGTACCCTTGACTATCCAATAGCGTTCATCCTGATGACAAGAATATGGATGTGCTGTGAAGCCATTGCCTTAAACACCTTCAACAACATGTACAAACCGATGTCGGTCTGGCAACATGTTGTGTGCAGCTTCCACACTCACACGTACAAGATTGAAAAGCATACTGGGTGATACAGAGTACACTGATGGTTGTGATATAAACAACTTGAACACTTACTAATATGCGCCACGTTGAAGCCACACCCAACAAGATTGACAAACACATTTCGGGAGAACATCCTCACAGTAACACAACATAAACGCAACACAACAAATACCCATAATCCTTTGTATCCGTGACACACCTCTGGATATATTTTACACCCCCGCGCCCCCAACCCCGCCCACCTTACCGACACACTTTCCGGATGGTTTAACCGCCACCCACCCGAATTTAATTAAAATCTATTTTTTTGTCATGTCAACTGCCCCACCCGCGGTTTATCTGCGGACTTTGCGGATGAGACCGCAAACCGCGCATCTCTAGCGGGTACTTTCCTGGCCCGCCTGCAGTCCAGACCTGTCTCCCATGGAAAATGTGTGGCGCATTATGAAGCGTAAAATATGACTGTTGAAGGACTGAAGCTCTACATAAAACAAGAATGGGAAAGAATTCCACTTTCAAAGCTTCAACAATTAGTTTCCTCAGTTCCCAAACGTTTATTGACTGTTGTTAAAAGAAAAGGTGATGTAACACAGTGGTGAACATGCCCTTTCCCAACTACTTTGGCACGTGTTGCAGCCATGAAATTCTAAGTTAATTATTATTTGCAAAAAAAAAAGTTTAAGTTTGAACATCAAATATGTTGTCTTTGTAGTGCATTCAACTGAATATGGGTTGAAAACAGGGATGCACCGAAATGAAAATTTGTGGCCAAAGCCGAAACCGAATAAAATTTGAGCGCTTGGCCGAAGGCTGAATACCAAATACCGAATAATAAATGCAGTTTTTCACAACTTTTTTATATTGCATAAATAGCCTAGAATAAATTTTTAGACATGTTTTTCAAATAAAGTAAATTTTTATTGAATATTGACATTTTTTAATATTCCAGTAGCCTTTGCTTTTCAAAAAAAGCACAGTTTTCCATTTATATTAGGCCTTCAAACAAAACATGCATTCCAAAAAAAATAATAAAGTGCATTAAAGTGGATAAACCCACAACAAATGAATTATTGTCCTTTTGGCAAAAGTCTGCTTAGCCACAGTAGATATGCTAATAATGTAAACAGAGGGCTCAGGTAAATCTCAATTAAGTGTGAGCTTGTAACCTCATACACTTATACAGGTAGCCTACACAACAGGCTAATGTAAACAGAGGCCCCACTAAATCTCAATAAGTGTGTGCTTGTAACCTCATACACTTATACAGGTACACAACATATCCCAGGCCAGAACAGATTTGTCAATAACAGTACTTCAGCTTTTTTTTGACAAATCTGTCACCGATTCTGTTCATAACTTTTATGGACAGAATTTCTAGGCGCAGTCAAGGCGTTGAGGGGTTCCGGTTTGGTGACCGCAGGATTAGGTCTCTGCTTTTTGCAGATGATGTGGTCCTGATGGCTTCATCTGACCGGGATCTTCAGCTCTCGCTGGATCGGTTCGCAGCCGAGTGTGAAGCGACCGGAATGAGAATCAGCACCTCCAAGTCCGAGTCCATGGTTCTCGCCCGGAAAAGGGTGGAGTGCCATCTCCGGGTTGGGGAGGAGACCCTGCCCCAAGTGGAGGTGTTCAAGTACCTAGGAGTCTTGTTCACGAGTGAGGGAAGAGTGGATGGTGAGATCGACAGGCGGATCGGTGCGGCGTCTTCAGTAATGCGGACGTTGTACCGATCCGTTGTGGTGAAGAAGGAGCTGAGCCGGAAGGCAAAGCTCTCAATTTACCGGTCGATCTACGTTCCCATCCTCACCTATGGTCATGAGCTTTGGGTTATGACCGAAAGGACAAGATCACGGGTACAAGCGGCCCAAATGAGTTTGGGTCTCTCCCTTAGAGATAGGGTGAGAAGCTCTGCCATCCGGGAGGAACTCAAAGTAAAGCCGCTGCTCCTCAAAAGGAGAGGAGCCAGATGAGGTGGTTCGGGCATCTGGTCAGGATGCCACCCGAACGCCTCCCTAGGGAGGTGTTTAGGGCACGTCCAACCGGTAGGAGGCCACGGGGAAGACCCAGGACACGTTGGGAAGACTATGTCTCCCGGCTGGCCTGGGTTAGTGCAGGGACGCTCACACTTTTTCTGCAGGCGAGCTACGTTTCAATTGACCAAGTCGAGGAGATCTACCTCATTCCTATTTATATTTATTTATTTATGAAAGAGACATTTTTGTTAACAAGTTAATGGTGTTTAATGATAATACAAGCATGTTTAACACACATAGATTCCTTTCTTTAATGAAGACAAGAATATAAGTTGGTGTATTACCTGATTCTGATGACTTGCATTGATTAGAATTAGACAGTGGTGCTGATAACGTCCGCATTTTCAAATGGAGGAGAAAAAAAGTCCTCCTTTTCTGTCCAATACCACATGAAAGTGGTTGGATTTGGCATCTCATTTGTCCAACTTGCATACTCCTTTTTAAACACTTTATGAGAGTAGCATATGTGTGTGGCCCTTTAATGTCTGGCAGCAGGTGAGTGACGTCAGTGAGTGTGCGGGTGGGCAAGCAAGTGAGAAAGCGGTCGCTGAGGGCGGGGGAGAAATACATTGGCATCAAACTCCGTAGCTTGCTAGCTTTCTGAGACTCTTATTTTGTTAGCACAGGCAGGATGAAACAGGTCTTTTATGGTGAAGACAGGAACTGTGCAGTCGCTCTTTAGAGTTTTGACAGTAGGTACGGAGTCTCTAGAAATAAAATGTGTTTCTCTGCGTCCGCCCTGTTAGTGATTTTTTTCTTAAATATGAGCTCGCAGCAGCCAGCGTCATCTCACAAGATCCTCGGGTGCCGAGAATGTCTAACTGACGAAAGTGAAGTCTTGGTATGATTGATGATTGCTCATTTTTATGTCTATTTTTTAATGCCTGGCTTGAGATCGACTGACACACCCTCCGAGATCGACCAGTCGATCGCGATCGACGTAATGCCCACCCCTGAGCTAGACGAAGTGGCTGGGGAGAGGGAAGTCTGGGTTTCCCTGCTTAGGCTGTTGCCCCCGCGACCCGACCTTGGATAAGCGGAAGATGATGGATGGAGTACTTCAGCTTCAGAATAAAAAGAAGGAAACTAACTATGTATAAAACAATTTAAATTTAACACTGCACGTTGGTTGATTGCGTCACCGCGTCAAAAAATGTCGTCTTTGCGTCACACGCCACTATTCGCCCTTGCTTTTAACTCAATCCACCGAAGGCCAAATATGGCTTTTTTTGCCATATTCGGCCGAATATTTTCGGTTACCGATTAATTGGTGCATCCCTAAGGATTTGCAAATCATTGTATTCTGTTTATATTTACATCTAACACTATTTCCCAAACAGGGAAATAGTGTTAGATGTTCAAGTACCTAGGAGTCTTGTTCACGAGTGAGTGAAGAGTGGATGGTGAGATGGACAGGCGGATCGGTGCGGCGTCTTCAGTAATGCGGACGTTGTACCGATCCGTTGTGGTGAAGAAGGAGCTGAGCCGGAAGGCAAAGCTCTCAATTTACCGGTCGATCTACGTTCCCATCCTCACCAGTGTGGGGGCGGTATAGCTCGGTTGGTAGAGTGGCCGTGCCAGCAACTTGAGGGTTGCAGGTTCGATTCCCGCTTCCGCCATCCTAGTCACTGCCGTTGTGTCCTTGGGCAAGACACTTTACCCACCTGCTCCCAGTGCCACCCACACTGGTTTAAATGTAACTTAGATATTGGGTTTCACTATGTAAAGCGCTTTGAGTCACTTGAGAAAAAGCGCTATATAAATATAATTCACTTCACTTCACTTCACCTATGGTCATGAGCTTTGGGTCATGACCGAAAGGATAAGATCACGGGTGCAAGCGGCCCAAATGAGTTTGGGTCTCTCCCTTAGAGATAGGGTGAGAAGCTCTGCCATCCGGGAGGAACTCAAAGTAAAGCCGCTGCTCCTCCACATGGAGAGGAGCCAGATGAGGTGGTTCGGGCATCTGGTCAGGATGCCACCCGAACGCCTCCCTAGGGAGGTGTTTAGGGCACGTCCAACCGGTAGGAGGCCACGGGGAAGACCCAGGACACGTTGGGAAGACTATGTCTCCCGGCTGGTCTGGGAACGCCTCGGGATCCCCCCGGAAGAGCTAGACGAAGTGGTTGGGGAGAGGGAAGTCTGGGCTTCCCTGCTTAGGCTGCTGCCCCCGCGACCCGACCTCGGATAAGCGGAAGATGATGGATGGATGGATGGAGTACTTCAGCTTCAGAATAAAAAGAAGGAAACTAACTATGTATAAAACAATTTAAATTTAACACTGCACGTTGGTTGATTGCGTCACCGCGTCAAAAAATTGCGTCTTTGCGTCACACGCCACTATTCAGCCTTGCTTTTACCTCATTCCACCGAAGGCCGAATGTGGCTTTTTTTGCCATATTCGGCCGAATATATCCGGTTACCGATTAATCGGTGCATCCCTAGTTGAAAAGGATTTGCAAATCATTGTATTCTGTTTATATTTCCATCTAATACTATTTCCCAACTCATATGGAAACAAGGTTTGTAAAAGTCCGGCCCGCGTGTGCACAGGTTTTCCTCCATGCGTCCCCTGAGATAAAAATGAGTTTAACACCCCTGTCGTAGTAGAAGTGCTCCATCGTGCTGCCTCCTCCCATCTTCTCTCTCTGCATGTTTCCAGTTGGAGGAGCTGAAGAGCGACAACGCCCTGCTCCGAGCGCAGCTTCAGCAGCACGGCGTCGAAGTCAACGGAAACGCAACACCTCAGTGATAACCAAACTTGTTCCCACTCACCTGAACAATACCAGGAAAGGAATATCTGGGCCACAAAGTGAGCCTCAGGAAGAACCACTGACAGACTTGTCACGTCTTCTTCTATACGCTGCTGGCTGACATGAAGTGAGTCGCCTCACCGAGCCTCTCAAAGACCTCAGTACTTGCAAAAGGCTTGTTTTTACTGTAACCACTCCTCCATACCCCTTTTTTGTGGCTACCAAATCATGCTACATGGCTACTCTATTATTTTGTATTTTATTTATAAACCTAGTCCAAAGTTAGCACATTTGAAAGCAAGGATTCAAAGAGTAAACCCTTCTGATACTGTTTTTATTTTAGTACAATACTTAAATAGGGTGAATATTGGTGTAAACCTAGCTCAGGTATAAGGGTAGTGCACTAGGAACTGGTTCCCAGATTTTACAAATAGATATTATATATTGTTGGGTTATTTTCTATTTCCTTTTCCAAGTGCAAGGGATAAGTAGTGAATCAGTTAAATGGGCATTACATTGTAGCTTTTTGTTGTTGTTTTTTTTAGGACATTTTAGGTTAATGGATCCTGATATTTTTTTGGTCTGTGTTGCTTTTTATCCCCTCCCCGAATGTGGAACAATGTTGGGACCTTTGCAGTTAACTTAAGGCAATAAACAATGAGCATGGATGAGCTGATATTATTTTTATAACTACTGTTTTTGTCAAAACAGCATGGAATGCTAACTACTGGCGCCGCAAGTGAGTGATGCCAAATTAATAAAAGGTTTACAATTATTCAAATATCAATCAATCAATGTTTATTTATATAGCCCTAAATCACCAGTGTCTCAAAGGGCTGCACAAACCACAACGACATCCTCGGTAGAGCCCACATAAGGGCAAGGAAAAACTCACCCCAGTGGGACGTCGGTGACAGTGACAATGATGACTATGAGAAACCTTGGAGAGGACCTAGGGGACCGAAATCAATGGATGTCGAGCGGGTCTAACATGATACTGTGAAAGTTCAATCCATAGTGGATCCAACACAACCGTGAGAGTCCAGTCCAAAGTGGATCCAACACAGTAGCGAGAGACCCGTCCATAGTGGAGCCAGAAGGAAACCATCCCAAGCGGAGGCGGATCAGCAGCGCAGAGATGTCCCCAACCTATACACAGGCGAGCGGTCCATCCTGGGTCCCGACTCTGGACAGCCAGTACTTCATCCATGGCCACAGGACCGGATCCCCTCCACAGGGGAGAGCAGGACAGAGGAGAAAAAGTAAAGAAGCGGCAGATCAACTGGTCTAAAAAGGGGGTTTATTTAAAGGCTATATAATATATATATACCGTATTTCCTTGAATTGCCGCCGGGCATAAAGTATGCGCCTGCCTTGAATTACTGCCGGGTCAAACTCTCTTCGCAAAATAGTTAGCGCATGCTTATTATTACCGCATGGTCAAACTTGTGATGTCACGAGTGACATTTCCCCTGTCATCATTTTCAAAATGGAGGAGGCTGATTTCAGTATCGGTAATTTGAAATTGCATAAAGGGAAGAAGATTAAAAGCTATTCAGTAGGATTTAAGGTTCAAGCTTACATCACACTCAAATTTTTACTGCATGCCTTTGGTAAGTGCCGGAGTGAGAAGAGATTTTAAAATAATTAGCGCATGCTTGCCTTTACTGCATGCCTTTGGTAAGCGCAGGAGTGAGAAGAGGTTTTAAATTAATTAGCGCCCCGGCGGAAATTCAAGGAAATACGGTATATACATATCAGCCTTCTTAGCTGAGCAATATTTTGGAGTTAAAATGACATTTTTCTCAGCTACAAAAGGGAATAAGCGGTAAAAAATGGATGGATGGATGGATGACATTTTTCTGTGTAAACGTTGTCTAGTTTGGTTGCCTGGAGACGGCCTGATGCCGTTTCCATGGATACCCGCCAAGCAACACCAGCTAGCCGAACATTCTGGAACTTAGCGGTGAGTAAAAAGTTGACTTCACACATTTATCTAAAAATGTATCATGTTGTGTATTTATTTGTTCATTGGACTTAACTTTGTGTTCATGCCATTAAATACAAGCTTCAATGTGTGAGTAAACTAGCTATTTTGCCTCATGGCGTTTCAAATATGTTTAAAAAGAGAATAAATTGTAAACGTTACAAAAAGACTGCTCCAAATGCACAGTAATGTATCTTAAACACGCAGTTGCAAAAATGTATATTTATTAATAATGTAAACGTTAAAAAAGACTGCTCCAAATGCACAGTAATGTATCTTAAACACGCAGTTACAAAAATGTATATTTATTAATAATGTAAACGTTACAAAAAGACTGCTCCAAATGCACAGTAATGTATCTTAAACACGCAGTTGCAAAAATGTATATTTATTAATAATGTAAACGTTAAAAAAAGACTGCTCCAAATGCACAGTAATGTATCTTAAACACGCAGTTACAAAAATGTATATTTATTAATAATGTGCCTTTTTAAACTACGTTAATACAGAACCCGCCAACATACGCCTGAGATCAGCAGATTCGTCATTTCGTAAACGTCACAGTTTCACCTCCCATAATTTCCAAAGCCGTGAGTAGTCATTTTATTTTCCATCACTTGTACAAAAAAAGTTACAGGAAAACATAACAAAGGAACTTTGACGTCACTAATCTAAATAACTTACGGGAATTTGCCTTAAAGCCGACGCTCATTATGACGTATGCTGGAGTCAGCCTGTGGAAAGTGCGGAGGCTAAAGCTAAAATGTGTGAATAAACGGTCAAATAAAAAAAGTATATAGTAATAAAAGTGTCCACTTTGTTGGCCTGGCTTTGTTTTGCTGGTTGAAGAGTTCACGTAAAGGTATTTTAAGTCTATTTGTGACATTATTACATTCGTGTTATGGATTTTTAAAAGATACGTCAAAATTCTGAGAGTCGGTCCAGCTGCTGAGTTTTATTCAAATAAAGATGTTTAGGTGCTGGAAAGTAAACATGTCGACCTCAAACAAACAGTGTTCAAATGTATAATTGATGATGTAAATCAACACGGAGCATCCTTTTCAATGCCACTTAACTATGCTGTAGTTATCTTGTTATCTATGCTGCATATTTTGCTGTTGGCTCGAAATTACAGCGAATATATGTATATTTTTTTTAATTCTTTTTTTTTTTTAAGTTCTTTTTTTATGTTTATGGTCAAATATATTGTTGGTTTTTGTAGTGTGGAAATGTATTGTCATATTTTTATGCAGTATTATATATATATACATACATACATGTATAAATAGTATTTATTTGAAGATTTATTTATTTAACACAAGTAAATTAATACATTTAAATAAGTATTAAAACGACACATTTAAGTAATTATGTAAACATTTTTTGACTAATTAATTTAAATAACTTCCTTAAATGTGCCATCAATTAAATAAGTATTTATTGACTAAATGAAATCCATTTAAATAATTAATTGACGTATTAAAGTAATTATTTTAATTAATTTCATTTAGTCAAATTTAAATGACACATTTAAGTAATTTTTTTAAAGAAATCAATTTACGTATATAAATGACATATTTAGTAATTATTTAAATATTTATTTATTGACCAATAAATCAACTGAGATTATTACTTATTTAGTGAAATCATGAAAATATCAATAAAATAAATTTAATTTTGCATTCAACAAATTAATGACACATTTACATATTTATCTATTTATTGGCAAAAATAAATAAATAAATGACTACTTAGATACATTTTATCTGGAATTAAATACAAAGAAGAGCTATTAAATCTGTCGTAAATTTATTTTATGTAAAATTACATTACATTTTTTAATCATTTAATTTATTATTGCTTTAATTATTTCAGATGTAATAATTTTAGGATTTAATTTATTATTCATTCCAATATAACCTGCTTTTTTTGTGTTTTAATTATTAGATCATTTATTTAAAGATGTATTTATTTAATTTTGTCCCATTCGGCCCTCACAGAAGGACCCTGTATTCACTGTCAAACTATTCTGTAAATTAATCATGTTTTTATTGGGGTTTTTTTGCTAATAAATGAGTAAATAATCTTCTTCACAGATGTCAAACTTAAGGCCCGGGGGCCAGATCATTTTACCCAGCCCACAAAAACCTGAAAATGATATGTGTCAATAAAGTACTTAATATTTTTCTCACAATCCATTTTTTTCATTTTGATAGAAAAAATATATGTACTGCTTGAAATTGCATACCTTTTTTAAATTTTAATAGTATCAAATATTGCAACAAATTTTACAGTGTATTATCATACTTTCCAAACATTTTTTGTATAAATAAGAATAAATACTTAAATATCTGCTTGACTTAGGATTTTACAGCAAACTACCCATCAAATTAATATAAATGACATTAAATGTTACGGTGTTCTTTACAGCATTAAATAAATAAATAAAAACTAACAAATGTTTTTGCTAAATTTCTGTTGAATCAGCTGCCATATTTTTTACTGTAAAATCTTGTTTTTAACAGTGTATTACTGTAATGGAAAAGTGATACATTTACTTTACAGTGGAAAAACTGGCAGTTAAATTGCCAGAATAAATAGAGAACATGTACTGTTTTTCCATTCCCAATACAATGCTGTAAAAACAAATGTAAATTAAATAGTAAAATTCTGGCACCTAAGAAGCTAGCCTTTTCCATAAAAAACTAAATATTGGTACTGTTTTTATATTTACTGTAAAATGTAAAAAATAAAAAAAAACAAAAAATAAACACTATTTTACAGTAATATTTTGTAAATGTAAAGTATTTACCATGAATTGATTAACGTGGACCCCGACTTAAACAAGTTAAAAAACGTATTGGGGTGTTACCATTTAGTGGTCAATTGTACAAAATATGTACTGTACTGTGCAATCTACTAATAAAAGTATCAATCAATCAATACTGTAATATTGACAGTCTACTTAAAACAATTCATGTAATTAATAATGAAATCCAGAGGCAAATTCATATATTATTTAAATTTCCCCTTGGGGACTAAAAAAGTATGTCTGATTGTGATTCACTGCTCCAAGCGGCCCTTTGACGGCAGCCATAACTGCCATGTGGCCCTCAATAAAAAACAGTTTGACATCCCTGGTCTACTTACTTCACACATTAAAGGAAAATAGTGAGAAAAAGATACTTTTGAAAGGTAGAATTGACAAAAACATGTGCTTAAGTTACATAGAGCACTGCTTTTTTCCTGTATTGTATTGAGTTCCATGTACTATTTGTATTTGCTTGTAGTGTTACCATGTCCAAACATCCCGAGAAGCCCAGCGTGCACTACAGCGTGCCAGAATGGTGCGACAACAACAACCGCCTGTCCACCACCGCACAAATTGAGCAGCATCTCTCCAACGTAATCCGCCAAGAAAGCAGGTCGCTGCGCAACGACACCAACTGCAAGGTGACTCCTCCTTGATGCCACCGTGAAATATTCAGCGTCCGCAATGTGTCAGCCGGTCTTTGTCCCGACCTACACAGACCACCTGGGACGAGAGTAACACTTCCAGCAGGTTGAGCGATCGGATCTGGGAGGTGACGAGGTGGAAGGAGCTGATTGTCTCATGTGCGCACAAAGTGGATGAAGAGATGGAGGCGCTGACGTTGGTAAGCACCCTCATTTTAAGGCACAGGTGTCAAACTCAAGGCCGGAGGGCCAAATCTGGCTCGCCGCATTATTTTATGTGGCCCGCCAAAGCCTGGAAATACAATGCATTCATAAAAAGCTTTATTTTTTCTCAATGAATATATTTAATTCCCCTTTGACATTAAAAATCATGTACTGCATGCACTTACATATATCTAACAACTCTATATTATCAAAAACTAAATATTGTATTATGTATTCCAAAAATATTTTTGTTAAAATAAAGACAAAATACTGTACTTAGATATCTACTTGACTTATGATTTCAAAACAAATTATCAATCCAATTGTAGACTGTAAAATTGAACAATATATTTTATGGTTAAATTTCGCCGACTGAGTTTTTTTTTTTACCATAAAATCAACTTTGGTACTGATTTTTTTCCCATAGACAGTGAGACACCAAAACATTAAAAAAAGTAACCAAAAACCATTAAAACAAGATTTTTTGGGTTAAAAAAAAACAAACAAACTGGCAGCTCAGTTGCATAAATTGATAATAATAAAATAATAATAATGAATTACATTTGTAACGCACTTTACATTTGTTGAAATCTCAAAGTTCTACAAAGTATTAAAAAATACAAAAGAGAAAGAGAATATATAATAGACAATTAAAATAGAAATAAAATATAAACACTAGATAAAACAGAAACATAGATAAAATAGAAATGAAAATACAAAATTTTACTGCTAGAAACAGTGGTATTGTTTTTCCATTCCATTTATAAAAAAAATATGTATATGCTGTAAAAAAAACAATAACACTGCTTTTAGTGTGCAATTGTATAGACTGAGCTGCCAGGTTTCAAAATAAAATGTTTTGTTTTTTTTTGTAGCTTATGTAAAAAAAATATTGTTAATGTATTATATATCTATCCATCTATATATATATATATATATATATATATATATTTATGTACATATTATATATATATGTATTTATCTATATATAAATATAGATGTATATGTATATCTATATACATATATATATATATATATATATATATATATATATTTATGTACATATTATATATATATGTATTTATCTATATATAAATATAGATGTATATGTATATATACTGTACGTATATATGGATATATATGTATGTATATACATCTATATATATCTATAGATGTGTATATATATGTATCTATATAGATATATATCTATAGATGTACATATGTATATATATGTATGTATATATGTATATATAAATGTGTGTATATATACGTGTGTATATATATATATATATGTAGATATGTATATATATACATATGTATATATATATGTATGTATATATGCATATATATGTGTATATAATTTATGTATGTACATACATGTATATATATGTGTGTGTATATATATATATATATATATATATATATATAAATAAATAAATAAAATAAAATAAAAATATATATATATATATATCTCTATCTCTCAAGCTCCCAAACTGTTGCCTCCGACCAGTCTTCCTCTCAGGGAACAAAACACATTGGTCAATGCCAAGGTATTTCGGATGACGTATTTGTTGAGTAAGAAGGACCACGAAGACACAATAGCAATAATACCAAGTTTTACTAAAGCTTTAGGAGACCGCTTCTTGATGCTGCTATTGCTGCATTGTAAGCGCTGGTCTCCTAAAGCTTTAGTAAAACTTGGTAATATTGCTATTCTGTCTTGGTTAGGGATGTCCCGATCCAGGTTTTTGCACTTCGGATCCGATACCGATATTGTTTTTGCACTTCCGATCCGATACCGATACTGGCCTATCCGAGCATGTATTAAAGTTTAAAGTTATTTAGCCTACTTAGTTGTCAGATTCATGCTGAAAAGGATTTTAGTACTCTTGATAACAATTAGCCAGCTGAATTAGGTGAGTTTGAATAATACACAACAGTTGGTATTCAAGGATAAACACAAAATATCAAAAATTATACATGACAAACAAAAATGGCATCATTAAACAGTAAAAAAGTGAACAGTATAAAGTGCAAATAATGCTGTAAACATGATTAAAAAAGCAAAACACACAAACAACCTGAGTGGGATAAAATGTCTGTAACTCAGCATCAATACTTGCTCTTGAACAAGTGTAAACTTAAAAAAAATAAATATATATATATATATATATATATATATATACACACACACTCCCTTCAATTGTTTGCCCCAGTTAGGGGCAAACAATTGAAGTCCAAGCATAACGGGGAGATTCTTTCTAACAAAGACGAGCACCTCAAGATCCTCAGGTGTCAGCCTGCTCCTGTCTTCATCAATGATGAGTGAGGCTGTGCTAAAAAGCCTCTCACTCGCAAGAGTCATTAAAATGTCTTACAACTTTACCATCACGCTTGACTTTATTGTGGCGTGTTTTGCACTCCACCTCTTCCCTCTTTTTCGTTTTGTAGGATAAAATAATCCCACACAGTTGACATTTTTACCGTAACTTTTAATTCACACGAACGTCCGAATGGTTAGAAGGCAGACTGGGGGAAGTTTTGAAGGTGTTCTGGAAAATGCGGAACGGAGTTTAGGGAGCCGCAGAAGAGTGGAATGTACTATTTAAATCAGTGTGTTGGAAAATACGGACCGGAGTTTTAAAAAAAAAAACTGGATCTAGATCGGCATTTTCCCATGTCCTGCCGATACGCCTTTTTTGGCAAATATCGGCGGCCGATCCGATCCAAATATCGGACCGGGACAACCTTAGTCTTGGTGGTCTTTCTTACTCATCATTTATGTCACCCAAAAGAACTTGGGATTGAACAGTGTGTTTTATTCCCTGAGAGGAAGACTGGTTGGACGCAACTATATATATATATATATATATATATATATATATATATATATATATATATATATATATATATATATATATATATATATATATATATTACTCATTGTTAAACGTGGCCCTCTGAGGTCTGCCATAACTGCAATGTGGCCCTCAATGGAAAAGAGTTTGACAGCCCTGTTTTAAGGCCTCAGTAGTTTACGAGACCAGCGCTCTTACTCCCGAGCTATGAAGGCTGTCCTGTGTGTGCTGTGACAGTCTAAAACCCGGACAGAGGAGACCCTGGCTGCCACCGCCGTTCCCTTGGAGGTCAGCCTGGAGAGCCTGACCCTGAGGGAGGGCCGGCCTGGGCGAGAGCTGGTCAACGACCCCGTGGAGGAGCAGCTAAAACAAGAGGTGCATGTGATTGAAAACGTGCAGAAAGCTCTGCAGCAGCACATTGACGAAGCCTTCGCCCAGCTCTGGTCGGATCATCTTGCCATTATTACCTCATTAAAGTTCTGTCTATAATCTATTAACTGACTTCAGGTATTATGTTGACAGTATTTTGCAGAAAATTCGACAACAGCTGACAGCGGACCTCCAAAACAAGATGGACACGCTGGATATTGATGTATCCTGTCTGGCGCTTAAAATAACGTCCACGCAGATCTCCCTCAAGCCCAATCCTACTCGAATACCTGCTGGGTAATCATACATTGCGAGTGCCAAATGATTATATTTGCATCTACCCCTTCCAGGATTGTGCTATTTCTAACAATTTACATATATACATACAAACTCTGTTTCCATATGAGTTGGGAAATTGTGTTAGATGTAAATATAAACAGAATACAATGATTTGCAAATCCTTTTCAAGCCATATTCAGTTGAATATGCTACAAAGACAACATATTTGATGTTCAAACTCATAAACTTAGTTTTTTTTGTGCAAATAATCATAACTTTAGAATTTGATGCCAGCAACACGTGACAAAGAAGTTGGGAAAGGTGGCAATAAATACTGATAAAGTTGAGGAATAATCATCAAACACTTATTTGGAACATCCCACAGGTGTGCAGGCTAATTGGGAACAGGTGGGTGCCATGATTGGGTATAAAAACAGCTTCCCAAAAAATGCTCAGTCTTTCACAAGAAAGGATGGGGCGAGGTACACCCCTTTGTCCACAACTGTGTGAGCAAATAGTCAAACAGTTTAAGAACAACCTTTCTCAAAGTGACATTGCAAGAAATTTAGGGATTTCAACATCTACGCTCCATAATATCATCAAAAGGTTCAGAGAATCTGGAGAAATCACTCCATGTAAGCGGCATGGTCGGAAACCAACATTGAATGACTGTGACCTTCGATCCCTCAGACCGCACTGTATGAAAAACTGACATCAATCTCTCAAGGATATCACCACATGGGCTCAGGAACACTTCAGAAAACCACTGTCACTAAATACAGTTGGTCGCTACATCTGTAAGTGCAAGTTAAAGCTCTACTATGCAAAGCGAAAGCCATTTATCAACAACATCCAGAAATGCAGCCGGCTTCTCTTGGTCCGAGATCATCTAAGATGGACTGATGCAAAGTGGAAAAGTGTTCTGTGGTCTGACGAGTCCACATTTCAAATTGTTTTTTGAAATATTCAACATCGTGTCATCCGGACCAAAGGGGAAGCGAACCATCCAGACTGTTATCGACGCTAAGTGTAAAAGCCAGCATGTGTGATGGTATGGGGGTGCATTAGTGCCCAAGGCATGGGTAACTTACACATCTGTGAAGGCACCATTAATGCTGAAAGGTACATACAGGTTTTGGAACAACATATGCTGCCATCTAAGCGCCGTCTTTTTCATGGACGCCCCTGCTTATTTCAGCGAGACAATGCCAAGCCACATTCAGCACGTGTTACAACAGCGTGGGGTTGTAAAAAAAGAGTGCGGGTACTTTCCTGGCCCGCCTGCAGTCCAGACCTGTCTCCCATGGAAAATGTGTGGCGCATTATGAAGCGTAAAATAGGACAGCGGAGACCCCGGACTGTTGAAGGACTGAAGCTCTACATAAAACAAGAATGGGAAAGAATTCCACTTTCAAAGCTTCAACAATTAGTTTCCTCAGTTCCCAAACGTTTATTGAGTGTTGTTAAAAGAAAAGGTGATGTAACACAGTGGTGAACATGCCCTTTCCCAACTACTTTGGCACGTGTCCCAGCCATGAAATTCTAAGTTAATTATTATTTGCACAAAAAAAAAAAAGTTTATGAGTTTGAACATCAAATATGTTGTCTTTGTAGCATATTCAACTGAATATGGCTTGAAAAGGATTTGCAAATCATTGTATTCTGTTTATATTTACATCTAACACAATTTCCCAACTCATATGGAAACAGGGTTTGTATATTGCACTACTTAAAATGTCTCATAGCCCAACATTTGAGTAACAGAACTGAAAGTAACAGGAGTTAGTCTTTAGCATATATTTAGCAAACAAATGAAATATAGCCACATAAGCACAGTAAAGGGATTTCACCCCCCAAAAAAGCATTTAAAAAATCCAATGAATCATTTAGGTAACAGGACTGTGTTTAGTCACAGTTGAAATATCATAGAATATAACAAAAAAACATACTTTTGAAGTTCCCAAAGCCTGTGGAGGCTCTAAATGATGCAACCATGTGACATGTGGAATTTTCCAAATTTTTTATAGGGGCTAATGTGTCGGGTAACAGCAACAAATGACAATATTTATGTGCATTTTATCTAAATTGTTTCTAAAAAAGAAAATACACTTAAAATAGGAGTTTTGTAAGCACAAATACATGCAGTAATGTGAATTTTAACAGTCTAGTTCTTTTAAGACAATAAACTTAAAAAAAAGTTGCTATAAGCACAAATAAGAGGGTAACAGCAATGAGTGCTAAGCTTAAATGTGAAGTAAAAAATAATTATTTTTTTTAAGAAAATAAACTCCCGGGACAAATTTTCTCCCGAAATTCAGGCAGAGCTGAAGGCCACGCCCCTCCAGCTCCATGCGGACCCGAGTGACGTGTCGACAGCTTGTTTTCACGTCCGCTTTCCCACAATATAAACAGAGGGCCTGCCCAATGACGTTATAACTGTAGAATGATTGAGGGCGAGTTTTTTGGTTTCTTATGTGGGTTTATTGTTAGGCAGTTTCACTAACGTCTTCCCAGCACGGTAACAACACACAACAACAGCAGTCACGTTTTCGACTACCGTAAAGCAGTTTGTTTGTCGTAAACAGCAATGTTATGACACTGTTAAACAGGACAATACTGCCATCTACTGTACATCCATATGTGACAATAACATCTACGGCTTTTAGAGCAGCGGTTCTCAACCTTTTTTCAGAGATGTACCCCCTGTGAACATTTTTTTAATTCAAGTACCCCCTAATCAGAGCAAAGTATTTTTGGTTAAAAAAAAAAAAGATAGGGCTTCACGGTGGAAGAGGGGTTAGTGCGTCTGCCTCACAATACGAAGGTCCTGCAGTCCTGGGTTCAATTCCAGGCTGAGGATCTTTCTGTGTGGAGTTTGCATGTTCTCCCCGTGAATGCGTGGGTTCCCTCCGGGTACTCCGGCTTCCTCCCACTTCCAAAGACATGCACCTGGGGATAGGCCCCTCCCACCTCCAAAGACATGCACCTGGGGATAGGCCCCTCCCACCTCCAAAGACATGCACCTGGGGATAGGTTGATTGGCAACACTAAATTGGGCGTAGTGTGTGAATGTGAGTGTGAATGTTGTCTGTCTGTCTGTGTTGGCCCTGCGATGAGGTGGCGACCCGTCCAGGGTGTACCCCGCCTTCCGCCCGATTGTAGCTGAGATAGGCGCCAGCGCCCCCCGTGACCCCGAAAGGGAATAAGTGGTAAAAAATGGATGGGGAAAAAAAAGATAAAGAAGTAAAATACAGCACTATGTCATCAGTTTGTGATTTATTAAATTGTATAACAGTGCAAAATATTTCTCATTTGTAGTGGTCTTTCTTCAACTATTTGGAAAAAAAGATATAAAAATAACTAAAAACTTGTTGAAAAATAAACAAGCGATTCAATTATAAATAAAGATCTTTACACATACTGCGATGAGGTGGTGACTTGCTAGGCACCAGCGACCCCAAAGGGAATAAGCGGTAGGAAATAGATGGATGGATGGATAACTGTAAATATACTCCTCCACTCTTAACCACACCCCCGACCACGCCCCCACCCCCCACCTCCCAAAATCGGAGGTCTCAAGGTTGGCAAGTATGATTATTAGTGTTCCTAAAAATGGATTTACCAGCCTCCAGACACGTTTTCTTCTCAAAATTTGGCCTCCAAGTCAAAATAATTTCCCAGGCCGGGAGTAATGTGTTGGGGTAACAGGACTGAGTGAAAACTCCGACATGACTTAAGCGTGATTGTTTTTTTTTTTTTGAAGTTGATAGAAATTAAGTATGTGTTCAAAGTAGTTTAAATTGTATTGATACATTTTGCAATCAGTGCAGGACATTTTGCTCATTGAAAAAATGTTTTACAGTTGATTTTTATCATACATTAGTTTTTTATATTGGGGATTCAGTAGAAAGTGTTAACATGTGTATGTCGGGTCTTCCCTTCAGCACCTGCACACCACAGGAGTGGGTCAAGTTCAGCCAGCTTAACTTGGCACGAGCCCATGAGGCCATGCGGATGTCCCAGAAAATGAGGGACGACATGAGTCTCTCCCGAGTCAATGTATGTGTTTAAACTGTCTCTTGCAAACTTCTTCTTTGGACGTCATTCCTCTCTCTGTCCTATGATGTCCAGCTGAACAATGAGCTAAAGAAGCAACAGAGCGCCACCGAGTTTGCACTTCGTAAGCGCAATCACCAAGAGCAACAAGCTTCCAGTCAGCTCCAGTGGCAGCTGAAAAACGTGAGTTGAAAAAAATGGCCCAATACTTGTTGTCATTCTCTCAACATGAACTTTAACTCTAAATCGGGTAATATACATATTGAACTATTTACAATGTATGTAGGTCAATTTGATTAGATTTGTGTACGAGTTTCCGAACCCCAAGATGAATCAGGTGACAGGACCGAAAGTAACATGAGTGAGTTTATAGCGTAGAATCAGCAAATATATGAAATATAGCCACACAAAATGTATCTTTATAGTATGTTGCATTGCACTGATTTAACAACAAAACTTTTTTTTAAAAATAACAAACACATATTTGGGTAATATGACTGAGATTTCTCCATTTATACAAAAATAAATGAGTGAACTCTTATATATACATAAGTGTATATACATATGTGTATAAGTGTATACACATAAGTGTATATGTGTATGTACAGTAGATATGTGTACATAAGTATATTCATTTGTGTATATACGAATGTGTATATGTGACGGTCCACAACTGTATGTGGCAAAATGCAGCTCCACACTTCTGTCCCTTCAACATATCACTGGCACCAGGTGGATTATGAATTTCTTTAATAACAGTGTCCTGTAAAACAGTGCAAATTGTGAGACTGTGAGTCCACTTGGGTCACGGGATTCTCAGTTTGGAGGCGTCACAGTTCTGATGTTTGACATAACAAACCATAGTTTCATTGTACAAACAACATGTTACATTTGGGTGTGATCGTATAGTGTTTAGACCAAATCTTTATACTAATCATCATATTCATTTCTTCAATGGTTTCACATGTACTGACAATGGTGTGCTCAAATTAACAATAATCCTTTTTTTTATATGCAAAATACACAGTAAATTTACAGAAACTACATTTTTCAGGATGTCCCTAAACACACCTCGCATCCAAAATGGCTGCTTCAAACCATGCGGTTGATAAACCAGGCTGCGGCCTAGCCATTTTAGCATTAGCATCATAACAATAGGTGAGGACAAATATGTGAACAGCCAAACAAACACAGTGGCATGAAATATAATATTACCTGTAAAACAGTGCAAATTGTGAGACTGTGAGTCCACTTGGGTCACGGGATTCTCTAAATAACACATCAATAATCACCAATTAGTTTACACAGTAAAAGTGTGTTATTGTCTTTAAAATATCACTCTAGGATACAGTTTTGGTCAATACCAATTAGCGAAACTTTTTATGTGTCTGTTACAAAGTACTAATCAAAATATAAACAGTCAATATTCACTAAATAGTAATCAAACCCGGACAATACAAAAACGTGTCTCACCAGTTTGGAGGCGTCACAGTTCTGAGCACTTCCCACAGGTGACCGTACATACCACTTCTCGCCAGCACAGGCGCTGTTGCAACACTTCATTCATAATTTAATCAAGCATAAGGATATTCTGTTTTCTACACCGTTACATATATACATATATGTATATACGCATATGTATAAAGACCTTAAAGGGGAACATTATCACAATTTCACAAGGGTTAAAAACAATAAAAATCAGTTCCCAGTGGCTTGTTGTATTTTCTGAATTTTTTTTCTAAATTTTACCAGTCTCGGAATATCCCTAAAAAAAGCTTTAAAGTGCCTTATTTTCGCTCTCTGCGAAGACACTGGCCATTTCCCTGTGACGTCATACAGTGCTGCCAATGTAAACAAACAATGGGAATACCACAGCAAGATATAGCGACATTAGCTCGGATTCAGACTCGGATTTCAGCGACTTAAGCGATTCAACAGATGGTTGGAGTATGAAAGTATTGAAGAAGAAACTGAAGCTATTGAGCGAATAGCTATTGACGCTATTCATAGCCATAGCATGGCCGAATAGCTGCGTTAGTATCGCCGGTAAAATGTGCGGACCAAACGATCAGGACTTTCGCATCTTGTGACACTGGAGCAACTTAAATCCGTCGATTGGTAAGTGTTTGTTTCGCATTAAATGTGGGTGGAAGGAAACGTAATATAGTTACAAATGCATCTGCAGGTTATCCATACATCTCTGTGCCATGTCTGCTTTAGCACCGCCGGTAAATAGCATGTTAGCATCGATTAGCTGGCAGTCAACATCAACAAAACTCACCTTTGTGATTTCGTTGACTACCGTTGCAAATGCATCTGCAGGTTATCCATACATCTCTGTGCCATGTCTGCCTTAGCATCGCCGGTCAAATGTGGAGACACTATGGCACATTCAATGGGGGTCTGGCGGCAGACACTTTGGCATCTTGGGGCCAGTGGTGCAACTTGAATCCCTCCCTGTTAGTGTTGTTACACCCTCCGACAACACACCGACGAGGCATGATGTCTCCAAGGTTCCAAAAAATAGTCAAAAAAACGGAAAATAACAGAGCTGAGACCCAATGTTTACAATGTGTTGAAAATGAAAATGGCGAGTGTATTACCGCGGCGACGTCACATTCTGACGTCATCGCCTCCAGCGCAATAAACAGAAAGGCGTTTAATTTGCCAAAATTCACCCATTTAGAGTTCGGAAATCGGTTAAAAGAATAGATGGTCTTTTTTCTGCACCATCAAGGTATATATTGACGCTTACATAGGTCTGCTGATAATGTTCCCCTTTAAACATATCTGTAGAGGTTGCCCTCTAGTGGGTTCTTCGGACCACCACACACAGCCAGGAGAGCCCGGAATTCAGGGTATGACACTTGTTTTCAGAAATATCAATAGGTTTCTACTTTCCAGTACAATTTATTTTCCTCCTGCGTCCGCTCATCAGCACCTCTAACTCCAGTAACGTGTCTCGTTTCGGCTGCTGCTAATAAAGGCGACAGGTGATTAGATAACAAGACCCACCTGGGCCATCCACTCACCTGTCGCTGTCTTCGAGGCCGGTCCTGCACACCCGGTTCCGCGGCAGGCCCGCAGGCCACGCCCCCCCCCCCCCCCCCCCCCTTCACAATATCCAAACACCTCCATTGAGTTTTCTTATACACCAGTGTTCCTCAACCGATTGGTACCGGGCCGCAGAAATTTTTTTTATTAATTAAAAAAATAATAATAATTTAATTTTTGAATTTTTTTTATTTTTTATTAAATCAACATAAAAAACACAAGATACACTTACAATTAGTGCACCAACCCAAAAACCTCCCTTTTTCATGACAAAAACCTCCCTTTTTCATGACAAACAAAATAAATAAATAATACTTCTTTAATATTCAAATCGCAAAATATAAATGCATTGTTGGCGGTATTTGAATGGTTATTTGTTGGATTTTGGGGGCAAAATAGAAGCGCTCCCATTGTCTCCGCTGTAAGCGGGCTTTTATTTCCTTTTATTTACAAGTTAGAATGCATTTCAAAAAAGTTCATCGGTTGTCATGTCTTGATTGTCATGTCTTGAATAATTGTAAAAAAAAAAAGTGATGTCCCTTCATTAAGCAGGTCTTCCCTTAGATGTAATATATGCTCAATAAAAAATAAATGTTAGTTTCCTGGGGATAGTACCATGCAAAAAAAGGATGCAGGACATCATCTTTATTGTATTCAATATGCAGTTATTACATATTATTTATAAAGTGTGTGTGTGTCCTGTAACAGACTGAAAATGAGATAACCGAGATGGAAAACGACATCTTCAGACTAGATGCCGATTTGCAGGCCAAAATGGCCCCGATGAAGTTGGCACACACCAGACTGGAGAACAGAACCTTCAGACCGGGCATGGACCTGTGCAGGGATCTGGTTGGATGTTCAGCACAAACTGACTATGCATGCAAGAAGTAAACGTTCATTTGTCAAACGTTTGTCTTTTTTCCCCCTCATGATGGCTTGCAGGCACAGCGTTCCCTTGTTGATGAAGTCAATCAGCTGCAGGCTACCATTGCCACTTTGAAGAAGAAGCTCGCTGAAGCCCAGTGAGTAAAATACTGTTTCTGTCTGCCTGACTTTTCGTATGACTTTGTTTCTGATCTCTTACACGGCATGGCGTAGTGGGTAGAGCGGCCGTGCCAGAAACCTGAAGGTTGCAGGTTCGCTTCCCACCTATTGACATCCAAATTGCTGCCGTTGTGTCCTTGGGCAGGACACTTCACCCTTTGCCCCCGGTGCCGCTCACACTGGTGAATGAATGATGAATGAATGACAGGTGGTGGTCGGAGGGGCCGTAGGTGCAAACTGGCAGCCACGCTTCCGTCAGTCTACCCCAGGGCAGCTGTGGCTACTGATGTAGCTTACCACCACCATCGTGTGAATGAATGATGGCTTCCCACTTCTCTGTGAGCGCTTTGAGTATCTAACAATAGAAAAGCGCGATATAAATCTAATCTATCATCATCATCATCATATATATATATATATATATATATATATATAGGGCTTCACGGTGGAAGAGGGGTTAGTGCGTCTGCCTCACAATACGAAGGTCCTGCAGTCCTGGGTTCAAATCCAGGCTCGGGATCTTTCTGTGTGGAGTTTGCATGTTCTCCCCGTGAATGCGTGGGTTCCCTCCGGGTACTCCGGCTTCCTCCCTCTTCCAGAGACATGCACCTGGGGATAGACCCCTCCCACTTCCAAAGACATGCACCTGGGGATAGACCCCTCCCACCTCCAAAGACATGCACCTGGGGATAGGTTGATTGGCAACACTAAATGGTCCCTAGTGTGTGAATGTTGTCTGTGTTGGCCCTGCGATGAGTTGGCGACTTGTCCAGGGTGTACCCCGCCTTCTGCCCGATTGTAGCTGAGATAGGCGCCACGACCCTGAAAGGGAATAAGCGGTAGAAAATGGATGGATATATATATATATATATATATATATATATATATATATATATATATATATATATATATATATATATATATATATATATATATATGTATATGTATGTATGTATGTATGTATGTATGTATGTATATACATATACATATACATGAAATATTACTACAATCTCAGTTTTTAGTAAGACAATAACAATCGTAACAGCATCCTCAGGGACTCATCCCACCCAGGCTTGAACTCTTGCCCTTATATAAATATGCATATATATACATATATATGCATATATATATATATATATATATATATATATATATATAGATTGTAGCTGAAATAGGCGCCAGCGCCCCCCGCGACCCCAAAAGGGAATAAGCGGTAGTAAATGGATGGATGGATGGATATATGTATAATATATAAGGGCAAGAGTGGGTGGGATAAGTCCCTGAGGATGCTGTCACGATTGTTATTGTCTTACTGACAATAACAACAGTATTTTTGTATAAATAGTGCACTAAATAATAGAGACTTGACAGTTGAATGCCAATATTCCGCATGTTTCCATCACTCAGGCACTCGTTACAGAGGCTGAAGCTCCATCACCACCAGCTGTTGCAGGATCTCGCCAGGAAACGCGACGCCCTGGCTCTGGAGCAGCGTTGCATTAACATCCGCAGCCGCCTCATCCCAATACTTTACGGCGATGACACCCCGGTACCACTGGTCCAGCTCACCAGCTCCAGTGGGAGGAGCACCCAGCATCTTAAGGCTCAGTAGGATTTTGTCGTTTGAATCGAATCCCACTAATCTACAAAGAAGATTGTGTCCTTTCTATCTCGGATTTTCATGAGGTGTGTGTCGTGCTGAATCGTTTGGTAGGGGTGCATCCGAATGGTGTTTTTGTGAAAAAGCCTATCAAGATATTTCAGGGACCCGAGTGTATTCAGACTCACGTTTGTGTAAGGGTCATTTTACTCTCCGTTATCTTTTTAATGGCTTTGTTTGGCTCCGTCGGGATGTTTGACCATCTGACGCCGTTCACTGCATGGAGATAATAATAATGTGAACTTCGACCTAAGTATGTGCTTTAAATTTTTTTTTTAAACAGGGAAAAGGTCCAAACAGGGTAATTTGCAATATTATAAGTATTAGAAACAGCTCTCAGTGTGATGGTATGCATAAAAAGATACTCCAAACACCAAGCAAGCACTAATAAATACAGTGTGCCGTGCAGCCTCAATCAAAACTCAAGCATGAGCGTCTCTTAAAAATGTTTTCATAAAACAATTTTCAAACGCTCGTTGCATCAAGTAAGCGTGTATTGTATTGTAAATATAGTGCAGTGTTAGTAACAAAGTCACTTATAACAGTCAACTATAACAATAGAATGCTTGGTATTTTATTTTTTTTAAAACAAGGTTTTCCTCTCAGGGAATAAATCGCACTTGTCACTCCCAAACTCTTTCGGGACATTTACCATGAATTGATTAACATGGACCCCGACTTAAACAAGTTGAAAAACTTATTGGGGTGTTACCATTTAGTGGTCAATTGTACGGAATAAGTACTGTACTGGGCAATCTACTACTAAAAGTTTTAATCAATCAATTAAAACATATATGTTGAGTAAAAAGGACCCCAGAGACAGAACGATACAAAATTAAGGTTTGTATTTACTCAAGTTTTAGGAAAGCAGCCCTTATAATGCGTCAATAGCATTAGCAAGAAGAGCTCTTAATCCAAACAAAGAGAGTCGGACAGAAATACAGCTGTTACTTCAAAACAAATAAGGAACTGGCCAAAACAGGTCTGTGAGCCGACAAACTCAAGACAAAACAAAGAGTTTACTAGCGGACATAAGAACAAAAACCCAAAGCGTTCACATGGAAAAACACTAGCGGCCTTAAACAAGACTATGGACTGTAAAAGAACACTTAAAAATATTCTCATATGACCCAAAACATTTCCTTGTGGAAGACCGACATGAAATATTGCAACTTTTATGACTAGGAGGGGACCCAAAACATTTCCTTGTGGAATTCCAATGTTGAATATTACTAATATTACAATTTCTGTCAGCATACAGTCTTAGTAAAACATATATAGTCACCTTACCTACAATAACTGGATGTTAATAAAAAAACTGAAGTGGACCCAAAACTTTTCCTTGTGGAACGCCATCATGAAATATAAAAATTTTAGTCAACCGTATTAGTATAAATAAAAAAACTTTGGTGACTAAAAGGAGACCCAAAATATTTCCTTGTGGAATTCCAATGTTGAATATTACAATTTCAGTCAGCTGAAAACCACAACAAAAAATTCAGTGACCTTAATGACAATAACCATAAGATGTGAATAATAAAAAAAAACTATTCAAAGTTCCTCCAGTACAATAGAAAAACTGCTCCGAGAACTTTCTATATTACTTAAAAGTTTGCTAAGATTATACACAAACATATGTGACTGGACGGGAATTTTTTTTGTTGTTTTAAATTAATTTTTTGTTTTTTTTTATCGATTAAGAATTGTTAAAAATAAGGATCACAATTCATTTAAAAGATTAAACAAAAAAAAAATGTAATACATTTTTTACATTTTTTGAACCAATTAAGAATCATTACAAATAAGAATCCTGATTCATTTGAAATATTAAAATAAATATATATTTATAAAACAACCGTTCAGTCAAAGTTAATGTGAAAATAAAGATATTATTAATTATAATGAAAAACAATGGCTGCCTCATTAAAACATACTAAAAATATATTACATATATATATTTATAAATTTAAAAAATGTTTTGAACTGATTAAGAATCATTACAAATAAGAATCACGATAAATTTGAAAGATTAAAAAATGTATATATTTAATTATATTTATAAAAAAGCCGTTTAATTAACGTTAATGTGAAAATAATATTATAAATTATCTCGAAAAACAATGGCTGCCTCATTAAAAGCATACCAAAAAAATATAACAAAAGGTTTTTTTTCTGTTTTTGTATACATTTTTAATTTTTTTGAACCCATTAAGAATCATTAGAAATAAGAATCGCGATTCATTCGAAAGATTAAAATAATAATAATAAAACATAATATAAAAAGAAAAACAATAGGTGACCGGCATGAAATATTATTACAATCTCATTCAGCTGTATTAGTCATAAAAAGCAACAAAAACATTATAACAACAAAAACATTATAACATCAATAAAATACAATAAAAAAACCAGAAGGGGACACAAAACATTTTCATTTAACTGTATTGGTGAGGAAACAATACAGTACTTAAATAATGTTGTTATTTACTTTTATAGAATAATATAATAATAATAATCAAGTAATTAACTCTAAAGGCTTAGTGGCCACATGCATGGACAGCACCTTTTAGCTCTTATTTCCCAAATTGTGTCCACTACTGAATTGGGGTCTTATGGCCACTTATGTGGACACTTATACTGCCATCTGGTGGTGTCAGAAGAGGATAACATACAATGGAATTTTGGGGGGAAAAAATGTGTAAAAATACGAATTAGCATGTCACTAAACATGAAGTACACGTTTGTGTACTTATGGACTAAGTATCAAAAGATGATTTTTAGTTTTTATTCTAATTAGCCCTAATAGCAAAGATAAATTACAAAAAACATGCAAACAAACAGCTTGGGCCTTAAGAGGTTAAGATACATTTAGTATTAACAGAATAAACAGAGAATATTTGTTTATTACATAGTTATTTATGTATTAAAGGACTGGACTATAGCAAATGTTACTTTTGTAATATAAAAGTATTTCTAGTATGTGCAAGTAGGTTTGTTTTCGGAGTATTGTGGTGGTAAGTCAACAACGGCCTTGTTTTTGCAGGCCTTCCTCCCTGCAAAACATCTCCTGGTGTTTGCCCTCCTCCAATAAAACCCTCCTACTACGAATTTGCGTGTCTTCCGCTCCATTTACCCGCCTTTCCCCGCGCCACGCCCCCTTCCCTCGCTCGCCGCCGTTAAACCACGAGACGCCACAAACAAGCGGTTGCTGCACATTCACTCCACCTTTATGACCCCCCCCCCCCCTCTTCCAGTCTTAATGACGGACTCTGACGGAATTATTCTGAATCATTTCACCCCGAGCTCCAGATGGCGCTCACCTCCCCCGAGTAGGCAATTACGTCGGCCTGCTAAATGTGCCGATGCTTCCGCGTGGGTGCGTGCGTCTTCTTATCTGCGTCCTGATGATGTGATGCCTTCGCCGCCCTTGCCTCCGTCCGCGCAGTTCCTGTGGCGCGATGGTTCGGCGGTGATCTGAGCGTCTCGAGCGATGCACGTGGCCGTCAAGGACTGCGTCTCCCTCTTCGTTTACTCCTTCACCTTCCTGCTGGGGCTCCCCGCCAACCTGCTGGTGCTCTTAGTGTACGCCCGCAAGGCCCGCAAGCGCGGCGCCACGCCCAACGTGGTCTACGCCCTCAACCTGTGCCTGGCCAACCTGGCGCTGGTGGCCTGGTTGCCCGTCAAGGCCCTGGAGACCCTGCTTCAGGACTGGATGCTGCCGGCCCCCGTCTGCCCCGTCTACAGCTTCTTCCTCTTCGCCTCGCTGTACGGAAGCTGCCTCTTCATCACGGCGGTGACCACGGGACGCTATCTCAGCATCGCCTTCCCCATTATTTACAAGCGGTACCGCCACGTTCGTATTTCCTGCTGCATCAGCGCCGCCTTGTGGGCGCTGGTGCTGCTCCACCTCGGCGTGGGCCTGGTGGCTGAAGGCGGAGCCAACTTCGTGTCCATTCAGGACGACGCGGCGGCGTGCTACGATCACTTCAACGCCTCACAGCTGGCCGTGCTGCTTCCCCTGCGCCTGGAAATGGCCGTGGTCCTCTTCCTCCTGCCGCTGGCGGCGTCGTCCTTCTGCACGCTGCGCTGCGTCGCCCTGGTGTGGCGCTCCAACCTGCGGCCCGCGGGGAAGAGGCGAGTCCTCGCCGTGGCGCTCTCCACGCTGGTGGTGTTTGTGGTGTGCTACGCCCCCTATAACATCTCCCACCTGGTCGGGTTCGCCCGGCGGGAGAACGTGGAGTGGAGAAGCTACGCCATGTTGACCAGTTCCTGCAACGTCTTCCTGGAGCCCGCCGTCATGCTGATGCTGTCGCCCGCCGTGTCGAGGGGCGTCATGGGAAGGACGTGCGGGGGGCGTGGCCAGTTCAGTCGCCATCGCTGCACGACCCCCAACATTGTGGCTAACGTCAGGTCCCCTGCGACTATCACTGAGGGGACTCAGGCTGCTGCTCTAAGTTCCTAAGACTAAGTTCCTCTGGTAAAGAGTAACAGGAGTGAATGTGAAGCACTTTTTTTTCCCAACGTCTCGTCATTTTTTATCCAAAGTTCCTCTGGCAAAGAGTAACAGGACTGAGAGTAACAGGAGTGAGTGTCCAGCACTTTTTTATATAAATAGTTGTAACTAGTTGGGTTGTAAATGACTTTGTTGATGTTTTCCTCATTTGAACATTGATGTCGTTGTAATGGAAAATAATGAAACAAAAACAATGAAAATATGTGGCTTTTATTTTGAAATTCCGACAAGCCATCCAGCAAATTTGAATAAAAAAATAGCTCGGTTGCAAATGACTTTGTTGTTGTTTTCCTCATTGTTCATTTGATGCAGTAGTAATGGAAAATAATGAAACAAAAAACAATGAACATATGTGGTTTTATTTTGAAATTCCGACAAAGCTATCGAGCAAAGTTGAAGGAAAAAATACGTGGGTTGTAAATGACCCTGTTGATGTTTTCCTCATCGTACAATTTATGTAATTGTAATGGAAAATAATAAAACAAAAACAATGAAAATATGTGGCTTTTATTTTGAAATTCCGACAAGCCATCCAGCAAAGCTGAAGAAGAAAAATAGCTGGGTTGCAAATGAATTTGTTGTTTTCCTCATTGTAAAATTGATGTAGTTGTAATGGAAAATAATGACACAAAAACAATGAAGGTATGTGGCTTTTATTTTGAAATTCTGACAAAGGTTTCGAGCAAAGTTGAGGGAAAAAATACGTGGGTTGTAAATGACTCTGTTGATGTTTTTCTCATCGTAAAATGTATGTAGTTGTAATGGAAAATAATGAAACAAAAACAATGAAAATGTGTGGCTTTTATTCTGAAATTCCGACATGCCATCCAGCAAAGTTAAATACAATAAATAGCTGGGTTGCAAATGACTTTGTTGTTGTTTTCCTCATTGTTCGTTTGATGCAGTTGTAATGGAAAATAATGAAAGAAAAACAATGAACATACGTGCTTTTATTTTGAAATTCCGACAAAGCTATCGAGCAAAGTTGAAGGAAAAAATACGTGAGTTGTAAATGACTGTTGATGTTTTCCTCATCGTAAAATTTATGTAGTTGTAATGGAAAATAATGAAACAAAAACAATGAAAATGTGTGGCTTTTATTCTGAAATTCCGACATGCCATCCAGCAAAGTTAAATAAAATAAATAGCTGGGTTGCAAATGACTTTGTTGTTGTTTTCCTCATTGTTCGTTTGATGCAGTTGTAATGGAAAATAATGAAAGAAAAACAATGAACACACGTGCTTTTATTTTGAAATTCCGACAAAGCTATCGAGCAAAGTTGAAGGAAAAAATACGTGAGTTGTAAATGACTGTTGATGTTTTCCTCATCGTAAAATTTATGTAGTTGTAATGGAAAATAATGAAACAAAAACAATGAAAATGTGTGGCTTTTATTCTGAAATTCCGACATGCCATCCAGCAAAGTTAAATAAAATAAATAGCTGGGTTGCAAATGACTTTGTTGATTTTTTTCCTCATTGTAAAATTGATGTAGTTGTAATGGAAAATAATGACACAAAAACAATGAACGTATGTGGCTTTTATTTTGAAATTCTGACAAAGGTTTCGAGCAAAGTTGAGGAAAAAAATATGTGGGTTGTAAATGACTCTGTTGATGTTTTCCTCATTGTAAAATGTATGTAGTCGTAATGGAAAATAATGAAACAAAAACAATGAAAATGTGTGGCTTTTATTCTGAAATTCCGACATGCCATCCAGCAAAGTTGAAGAAAAAAAATAGCTCGGTTGCAAATGACTTTGTTGATTTTTTTCCTCATTGTAAAATTGATGTAGTTGTAATGGAAAATAATGACACAAAAACAATGAACGTATGTGGCTTTTATTTTGAAATTCTGACAAAGGTTTCGAGCAAAGTTGAAGGAAAAAATACGTGGGTTGTAAATGACTCTGTTGATGTTTTCCTCATCGTAAAATGTATGTAGTTGTAATGGAAAATAATAAAACAAAAACAATGAAAACGTGTGGCTTTTATTCTGAAATTCCGACATGCCATCCAGCAAAGTTAAATAAAATAAATAGCTGGGTTGCAAAGGACTTTGTTAATGTTTTCCACATTGCAAAATTGATGCAGTTGAAATGGAAAAAAATGACACATTTAAAAACAATGAAAATGAAGCTTTTATTTTGAAATTCCGACAAGCTATCCAGCAAAGTTGAAGAAAAAAATAGCTGAGTTGCAAATGACTTTGTTGATTTTTTTCCTCATTGTAAAATTGATGTAGTTTTAATGGAAAATAATGAAACAAAAACAATGAAAATATGTGGCATTTATTTTGAAATTCCGACAAGGATATCAAGCAAAGTTGAAGAAAAAAATAGCTGTGTTACAAATGACTGGGTTGATGTTTTCCTCATTGTAAAATTGATGTTGTTGTAATGGAATATAATGAAACAATAACAATGAAAATATGTGGCTTTTATTTTGAAATTCCGACTAGCCATCCGGGAAAGGTGAGAAGAAAAAAAAATAGTGCAGTTGTCAATGACTCTGTTGATGTTTTCCTCATTGTAAAGTTGATGCAGTTATAGTAGAAAATAATGAACCTAAAATAATGAAAATATGTTGCTTTTATTTTGTAATTCTGACAAGCTATGCAGCAAAGTTGAATAAAAAAAAAACTGGCTTGTAAATGACTTTGCTGATGTTTTTCCTCATTGTAAAATTGATGTAGTTTTGATAGAAAATAATGAAACAAAAACAAGGAACATATGTGGTTTTATTTTGAAATTCCGAAAAGCTAAGTTGGAAAAAAAAAAAACCTCCGTTTGCAAATGACTTTGTTGATGTTTTCCTCATTGTAACATTGATGTTGTTGTAATGGAAAATAATGAAACAAAAACAATGAACTTGTGTGGCTTTTATTTTGAAATTCCGACAAGCTGTCCGTCAAAGTTGAAGAAAAAAATAGCTGGGTTGCAAATGACTTTGTTGATGTTTTCCTCATTGTATGATTGATGTAGTTGAAATGGAAAATAATGAGACAAAAAAAAAAAATGAAAATGTGGCTTTTATTTTGAAATTCTGACACACCATCCAGCAAAGTTGAAGAAAAAAATAGCTGGGTTTCAAATGACTTTGTCGATGTTTTCCTCATTGTAAAATGTATGCAGTTAAAATGGAAAATAATGAAACAAAATATTTGACTTTTATTTTGAAATTCCGACGAGCCATCCAGCAAAGTTGAATAAAAAATATGTATCGGTTGTAAATGACTTTTTTGATGTTTTTCCTCATTGTAAAATTGATGTAGTTGTATTGGAAAATAACAAAACAAAAACATTGAAAATGTGTGGCTTTTATTTTGAAATTCCAACAAGCCATCCAGCTAAGATGAAGAAAAAAGTAGCTCTTTTGCAAATGACTTTGTTGATGTTTTCCTCATTGTAAAATTGATGTAGTTGTAATGGAAAGTAATGAAACAAAAACAATGAACACATGTGGTTTTATTTTGAAATTCCCGACAAGCTATCCAGCAAAGTTGAAGGAAAAATAGCTGGGTTGCAAACGACTTTGTTGATGTTTTCCTCCTTGTAAAAGTGATGTAGTTATAATGAAAAAAAAAAGTGGATTTTATTGTGAAATTCCGAAAAGCTATCCAGCAAAGTGGAAGAAAGAAATAGCTGATTTTCAAATGAGTTTGTTGATGTTTTCCACATTGTAAAATGAATGTAGTTGTAATGGAAAAATAATGAAACAAAAACAATGAAAATATGTGGCATTTATTTTGAAATTCCGACAAGCCATCCGGTAAAGCGTAGCAGCGGAAATGGAAGACGGTGCAGCGGCGGGAAAACCTCAAGGTTCAGAGACTAATGAACTCTGTAGTTCACTCGACGATAAAAGTTACTTCTAAAGTCTAATTCGAAGCGGTTCAATGTCTCTTAGCACCTGGACAATGAAGAAACAAGGTTGGTGATCTAATTTTTCAATTTGAATGTATTTTTCTGTCGTGTTTAATCGAGTGTACAATTGACTACCGCACCAAGTGTTGGACGCCATTTTGCCCACTGGAGGGTGATGTCGCTCAAAATGGAAATGTTTTAAGATTTTAGCAAGATTAACGTGTTGGAATATACAAAAGTTAATAGCACTTAAAGGTAAAGACTGCCGAGGAAACTAATACAAAAACGCAAATGTTCACCGGAGTTGATTGTGAGTCTAACGACATTTTATCAGGTTTTTGGTATGATTCTGTTGTCAGAGTTAAATTTCTGGGGAAATAAAATGTCAGTTTTTTTTAAATACACAAATGTCCATTGCAGTTGACGCTAGTTCTAACGAGGTTTACCAAGTTCTTTTGTCAGTTAATGTATGGAACAATAGCCTGGTTATACAAAAACACAAATGTCCACTGGAGTTGATGCTGTTTCTATCAAGATATTACCAGGTTTTTAATGTATTTTTTTTTAGTCAGTCACATTTTTTTTGAACCAGGTTTTTAATGTATTTTTTTTTAGTCAGTCACATTTTTTTTGAACCAGGTTTTTAATGTATTTTTTTTTAGTCAGTCACATTTTTTTTGAACCAGGTTTTTAATGTATCTTTTTTTAGTCAGTCACATTTTTTTTGAAAAAAACAAGGTACCAAGTTCTTATGTCAGAGTTTAAAATATATGGAACAATAGCCCGGTTATACAAAAACACAAATGTCCACTGGAGTGGATGCTGATTCTAATGAGATATTACCAGGTTTTTGGTATAATTTTTTTGTCAGTTGCATATTCCTGGAAAAAAAATTGCCCAGTTATTCTAATAACATGTCCACTGTTTTTAGTGTGTTTCTTTCGTCATTTCTGAAAAATGTTTTACCCGTCTGTTGCATACACAAATATCCACCAGAGTTAACGTTGCTTTTAAACAAGGTATTACCAAGTTCTTTTTATGGAAAAATAAGTGTGGTTTTACAAAAGCACAAATGTCCACTGGAGTTAGTGCTTTTTCTAATGAGATATTACCAAGTTTTTGGTGTATTTCTTGAAAAAAAAAAAAGCCCGGCTTTACAAAAATGCAAATGTTCACCACAGTTGATGCTGGTTCTAACAAGATATTACATAGTTTTTGTCAGAGTTAAATTTAGGGGGGAAAAAAGTCCTGTTGTTAAATATACAAATGTCCATTGCAGTTGACGCTGGTTCTAACAAGGTATGACCAAGATCTATTGTCCGAGTTAAAAATAAAAAGGCGGAGTTAGTGCTTTTGCTAACGAGATATTACCATGTTTTTGGTGTATTTCTTTAGTCAGTTACACATTTCCTGAAAACAGCAGTTTTACAAAAACGCAAATGTTCACTGGAGTTGATGCTGGTTCTAACAAGATATTACCAAGTTTTTGGTACTATTCTTTTGTAAGAGTTAAATTTCTGAAAAATAAGTTCTGTTGTTAAATACACGAATGTCCATTACAGTTGACGCTGGTTCTAACTGGACATTATACCAAGTTTTTAGTATAATTCTTTTTGTCATTTCTGAAAAATGTTTTACCTGGTTGTTACATACACAAATGTCTACCAGAGTTGACTCTGCTTCTAACCAAGGTATTATTACCAAGTCCTTCTGTCCGAGTTAAGAATAGCCTGGTTATACACAAACGCAAATGTCTACTTAAGTTAATGCTTTTTCTAACAAGATATTACCAAGTTTTTGGTGTATTTCTTCAGTCAGTTACACTTTTCTTGAAAAAAAACAGCCCGGTTTTACAAAACCCCAAATGTTCACCCAGAGTTAAAGCTGGTTCTAACAAGATATTACTAAGTTGTGAGGAGGCGTGGCCTGCAGCCCTGCAGTGAGGCGTGGTTTGCCGGGGCCGGCTCAGAGATCGGCGATAGGTGCGTAGATGGCCCACCTGGGCGCAGTTTTCTGATCACCAGTTACTCTACAAAAGGGCAACAGCAGAGAAGGACGTGGTGGGAGAAGTTGGAGTGGACGATCACGGAGACGCGGTAGGCTGAAAAGCAACCGGAAGAGCGCAACTGTCATTTGAGGAGAGTGCTGAAAAGCAGAGGAGCAAGAGAAGCAGATTTATTGAAAAATAAATCATTGTTCTCCACTGCAAACGAGCCTGTCATGTCCGTCATTGGTGGTCCGAGGAACCCGGAGGTGCAAGTCCTCCACAATTTGGTGCCCAATGTGGCTAGATCACAGGAGGTGGGAGAAGATGAATCCATGTCGGCTATCGCAGGCGTGCTCGCCGAGCTGGCAGCAAGCAGCCGCCAACAGCTCGAGGAGGCCCGCCAACAGTGCCGGATCCTGCAGGTGTTGGCAGACCAGAAGAAAAAGAGGAAAAAGGAAAAGAAAAAAAGAAGATGAAATAGAAGAAGAAAAAGAAGACGAAATAGGAGAAAAAGTAGAAGAAGAAACAGAAGAACAAGGGAGGAATGAAGAAAAGACCAGGTGCACGGTTGGCCGTGGCCGACTTCTTTTCCCACTCCCTCAGAGGGTGCTGGGGGGTGAGTAAGCTCGGCCGGACGGCGTCCCGGCCTGCATGTGGCGGTGAAGGTATGTGAGGAGGCGTAGATTGCAGCGAGGCGGGGTGTGCCAGGGCCAGCTCAGGGATCGGCGACAGGTGCGTAGATGGCCCACCTGGGCGCAGTTGTCTGATCACCTGTCACTCTACAAAAGGGCAGCAGCTGAGAAGGAAGTTGTGGGAGAAGTTGGAGTTGTTGGAGTGGACGATCAAGAACGAGCCTGAGCGAGACGGAGACGCGGGATGCTGAAAAGCAAACGGAAGAGCGCAACTGTCACCAGAGGTGAGTGCTGAAAAGCAAAGGAGCAAGGGAAGATTTATTGAAAAATAAATCATTGTTCTCCACTACAAACGAGCCTGTCATGTCCGTCATTGGTGGTCCGAGGAACCCGGAGGTGCGAGTACTCCACACAAGTCTTTGGTATTATTCTTTTGTTTGTCACGGCACATGCGCAATTCCGCATGTCATCTGCTGCTAGCGCAGCCGGCAGCTCCGCTAGAAGTGCGCCGAGACACGCCCCTGCTCGCTCTTCCCCTTTCGGGGCCACACGCCTGCACAGCTGCAGGGAATCATCAATCAGCGCGCCTGGGTATGATGAGGGCAGACGGCATAAAGACCAGCGGACCCGAAAGATCCAGTGCCGGAACGTAGTTCACTTCTTGTAGTAAGCATCCCGCCTCAGGCTTCCCACCTAGTACCTGCTCTCTGTGCTTTCCCTCTGCCCGTGTCTTATGTCCCCCGTGTTCCACCGAGTGATCCCCCCGTTCTTATGTCAGAGTTAATGTATGGAACAATAGCCTGCTTATACAAAAACACAGATGTCCACTGGAGTTGATGCTGGTTCAATCAAGATATTACCAGGTTTTTGGTACAATTATTTTGTCATTACTGAAAAATGTTTTACCCGGATGTTACATACACAAATGTCCACCAGAGTTGACGCTGTATTACCAAGTTGTTTTGTCCGAGTTAAGAATTTATGGGAAAATAAATGGCCTGGTTATACAAAAACTAAATGTCCAATGCTTTTTCTAACAAGATATTACCAAGTTTTTGTTGGATTTTTTTTGGGTCAGTTACAAACTTCTTTAAAAAAACATGAGGGGGCGTGGCCTGCGGGACTGCCGCGGAATGGGGTGTGCCAGGACCGGCCTCGAAGACAGCGACAGGTGGGCATATGGCGCAGGTGGGCCCTGTTATCTAATCACCTGCCGCCTTTATTAGCAGCAGCCGATTTGAGACACGGGGTTGAAGCTGCGGATATAGTGCTTCAAACGCCTGGGCAGGTGTGCTGGAGGCGTGGGCAACCCGGTCACACGCGTGGAGGTGAGGCAGGTGATCCGGATTGCCGGCCCTCCCGCGCCCTCCCCCAGCCCGGGTGAGATGTACTGTATGCCGGTAAGGATACAAGAGAATACACACCGGGCGATATTTGGAGTACCACTTGGGAGGAGGGCAGGTGCGCCCGCAAGTAGATACAACAGCTGTAATTGCGGCCTGCCCAAACCCCAAGGCGAAAAACGAGGTGAGGCAGTTTCTGGGACTGGCCGGTTACTACCGGAGGTTTATCCCCCAGTTCGGGGACCTGACCAGCCCACTAACTGACATCACCTGAAAGGGTGCTCCAGATCTGGTCCAGTGGACGGAGCAGTGCCAGCAGACATTTGAGAGGGTGAAGAAGGCCCTCTGCGAGGAGCCAGTCCTGCACATGCCTGGTTTTTCTCTCCCATTTTGGCAGAGGGCTGGGAGCTAATCTGTCCCAGCAGGTGGGGGGCGTCGACCGTCCCATTCTGTACATCAGCCGGAAGCTCTCCGATCGGGAAGTGAGGTACAGCATCGTGGAGAGGTAGAGCCTCACCATCTGGTGGGCGGTCGGTGCCCTCCGGTATTACCTCCTGGAGCGTTCATTCATTCTCCTCTCGGACCACAAACCCCTCCAGTGACTCTACCACATGAAGGATGCCAACGCGCAGATCACCCTTTGGTACAGTATCTAACTTTACAACACAATTTCAGAGTGATCCACAGACTGGGGGCGCAGATGGCCGTGGCTGACTTCCTCTCCCGCTCCCTCACTGTGGGAGGAGTAGGCGCGGCCGGACGGCTTCCCGACCTGCGACTGGCGGTGGTGGTATGTGGAGGGGGGCTTGGCCTGCGGGCCTGCCGCGTAACTGGGTGTGCCAGGACCGGCCTCGAAGACAGTGACAGGTGCGTAGATGGCCAAGATGGGCCTTGTTATCTAATCACCTGTCGCCTTTATTGGCAGCAGCCGGATTGAGACACAGATTGGGAGTTGGAGGTGCTGCTGAGCGGCCGCAGGAAGAAAAGACGTTGCTAGAAAGCAAAAGCCTTGCACAATTGATGAAAATAAAACAGTGTTATACCCTGAATTCCGGGCTCTCCTGGCAGTGTGCGGTGGTCCGAAGAACCCACTAGAGGGCAACCTCTACACCCGGTTTACAAAAAAACGCAAGTGATGCTGGTTGTAACAAGATATTACCAAGTTTTTGGTATAATTCTTTTGTCAGTTAAATTTCTGATAAAAAATGTTGTCGGGTTGTTAAATACACAAATGTCCACTGGAGTTGACAATGGTTCTAACGAGGTATTACCTGGTATATTGCTTTTTGTCAGTTACAAATTCCTGGAAAAGAATATGCCCGATTATTATAATAATTTGACAAAAGCTGTGTTCTCAGATAGCATATTTTTAAGCTGCATGCGGTTGCTTTTAGCATCTTCAATGTGCAAAATATTTCTGAGGCTCTCAGCATTCTTGTCTGATCATACAACATCACCCAAGGATGAGCCATGTTGTGTTTACTATACTTGTTTTGTTATTGTGCACACTCTCCTTTTGCCTTGACAATACATCACAGGAGACAAGTGCAAAAGTCTTGTGTGAGTTTCTGTGTCTTTGTCAGTGAGACTGGAGGCTACACGTTGCTGTCGACGTTAGAAGGTGGCGGGTTTACTGGTGGCAGCTGCTCCTCCCCGGCTGATGTGAAGGAGTTTGTGTCTGGCGTCTGCGGTGCGCGGCGTTCCGTTCCACCTCCAGCCTCCTGCGAGGGGCCCGCCGTGGTGCCGTCAGCTTCAGTCTTGGACGTTCCTTCTGTGGACTCGAACTCCAGCGTGAAGGTTGGCCTCACATATTCAGCTTAATAGACAAAAATGTAAGTCAGTGAAGTCTTTTTTTGTGACTGTAAAGCAGGAAAATGTAACGATAACCATAGACCAGGGGTGGCCATTACGTTGATCACGAGCTACGGGTCGATGGTAGAGGGTGTCAGTCGACCGCCAGCCAGGCATTAACAAAATAGACCTAAAAATGAGCATCTTCACTAAGATGTCACTTTCGTTACTTGATTGACATTCACGGCACCCGAGGGTCTTGTGAGATGACACTGGCTGCTGCCAGATCACTATTAAGAAAAAATGACCGACAGGAAGGCGACACACTTTTTATTTCAACAGACTCTCGCGCTGTACCTGCTGTCAAAACTCTGTAAAGACTGACTGCAGTTCCTGTCTTCACAATAAAAGCGCTGCTTCATCCTGCCCGCGCTAACAAAATAAGAGTCAGGAAGTCAGAGCGAGCACTAGCTAGCAAACTACGGAGTTTGCCGCCAATGTATTTCTTGTAAAATGTATAAAAATAAGTATAAAAGCTGGACAAATTAGATGGCAAAAAGCAATCACTTTCATGTGGTATTGGACAGAAAGGAGGACTTTTTTTCTCCATTTGAAAATGTGGTCGTTATCATCACTACTGTCTGATTCTAATCAATGCAAGTCATTTTCTCTGTCACCTTTGTTGTAGCGGTGTAGCGTGCAAGGACGGGAGTGGAGAAAGTGTCAAAAGATGGAGGACGCACGCAAATTTTCAGGACTTATGCAGATTCCAAATACAGATCAGCGGTTACCAGAAGGTAAGAAAAGTTGCTTTTGCATGATATTGCAAAACAAAACGCCAGATAATTTCGTACCTTATTCACAACATAATACTACTATGTTGAAGCACAGTACAACTCATCAAGCGGTGCGGCTTCATAGCTTACCAAAGTCGTACTAAAACATTTTGATAGATTTTTGAGCGTCGTCTGTAATGTTCTATATTTTCAATAGAACATATAAAATGTTGGTGTTGTTTACTTCAGTTACAGTGTACATGTATTTCTTATGTGTGACTGCCATCATATTGTAGTCTACACAAATCTCTTAAATGTGACCGCCATCTTCTGGTCACACTTATCATTTCACCATGTACCAAATAAAATAGCTTTGATGTCTGTAAGCACAACTAAAGTTATTCTGTACGTTAGATTAGGCGCACCGTGTTATAAGGCGCACTGTCGAGTTTTGAGAAAATAAAATGATTTTAAGTGCGCCTTATATTCCGAAAAATACGGTAAGTGCTTGTAAAAGAAGGTAGAGACACTAGTATTATTTTTTTGCGTCCTCTTCTGATGTTGTCCACGGATGCTTGAGGAAAAGCTAGAAGCGCTTGAGGAAACTCAGGCTATAGTATCTCTCAAAAGTGTGCATCAATTACAAAGATGCCATGTTTACCGTGTCATTGTCATGGTTTGTGATTTGTTTTTTTTGTTTCTGTTTCCATTCTGCCTCGGGGTCTGCTCGCTCGCTTTCTGATAACGTACAAGAGCGCTTTTTCATTTCTCAATGTGAATGAGTGAAGTTCTTTTGCGAATTGGATTGGTCGTACCTTCTGGTCTTTGAGGGTCCGCCTTGCTTTGCAACTCATCAGACCCATTGCTGGAGGTGCTGTCGTCCTCGGACACGTCTACGACAAAAGACAAAAGCGCAACATTACAATTGTCATGAAGCGCGGTCACATGGTTGTAAAGATTGTGATCGGGGAGCAAACCTTCTTCCACGTTGTTCAAGTTTCCCATTGACATCTGCAAGAGGAAGGGAAGAGTTACAGTATGAACCAATGCTGTAACGTCCATGTGATGACCTCGTGTCTCCATTCGCACACTTGTCTACGAACTTCGCTTTTTGAATGCATTATGTGTTGACACTTAGGCAGTGTACTGAGTGGACACTTGGCGCCCTCAAAACTCCAAAAGTCAACCCCTCCAGAATTTCACAGGCTATTTTTTTTATTATTGGGGCCTAAAATGCCTAATTTTGTGGCATATTATCAGAAAATTGCGGTAAAATTTACAATGATTTGAGGCCTATTTTCTTTCCATTAACATTGGATCAACCTATGATTTGATTAATTCGATACCAATTTAGGCTTATTTATTTCCATTAACATTGCATCAACTTATGATTTGATTAGTTTGATATCAGTTGAGGCTAATTTCTTTCCATTAACATTGCATTTAACAAATAAGTTTTCCCTTCAAATTGCTCTTAAAAAACCCATGAACAGAACTCGGAAAACAAATACTCTATTGATGTTTTATAATGCAAAAAATACCTGTAAATACTAGATGGTAGTAAAACATACTCAGAGCTCATTGTCAAATTACATTGTAATTAATAGTAACTGCAATTTTAGTGCGTGTCCTGAAGCCGAGCTAAAACGCAGTTAGCTCGCTAGCAAAATATATGACGCTTCTGTACATATCTGCTACACAAATTAGCTAATGCCCCCCCACCCGCGGAGGGCGAGAACCGCCCACAGCCACCCCACCCAAGTCGGCTGCCGCAGGACCACCCAGCAAGGGGCCATGAGAACCACCCACACCACCTGCAGGGACCCCAATGATGGAGATGGAACAACCAGCAACCGCCCTGTCGATTTTCCCTCCCTGTGGTAGGGGAAAAATAACTCACAACCTACCGATCTCAGGGTGGACACTCTACCACTAGGCCACTGAGTAGGTTGCATATTTATTTTTCTAACCTGGTTCTTCCGAGGATGTTGTAGTCGTAATGATTTGTGCAGTCCTTTGAGACATTTTTGATTTGGGGCTATATAAATAAACATTGATTGATAAAAGAAATTGAGTAAAAACAAATGTCATCTGCAGATGATGCTGGTTTTCTGGAGAATATTTTAGGTGAGAAATTGTAATATATTTTGTAAACATATCAAACTTGACCTTAGATTTACTGTTTTTCCATTGCTGCGCGCTCAGTGTCTTCTGCAGAGTGGCACCCATCTTGGCGGACTTGAACAACTCCCAACGACTCTTCATGGTCCTCCGGAAGATCTCGTGCACCTCGTTTTTGTCCTTGTTGACTTCAATATAGCTGCGGCTGTACCTATGCCGGTGCTGATGTCCGGAAAAAGGGGATCAGGACGTTGGGCGTGTGCGTGCAATATGCAAATGACACGATACCTGTTTTCTGGCCTTGTACAAGTGCTTCTGCAGGAGATGGTGACTGAAGTCCTCCGTGTCCTTTGCACCATCCATGGTCAGCTTCCGCATTTCCAAGCTCACATATGGCTCCTCCTCTCTTTTCCTGGGGTAAACAAATGGTAAGAGACAGCTCTGTTTGTTGAAGTTTAGTCCTGCACCACTGCAAACCACAGGAATAAGTATTGAGAGATGAATACCCATTTGGCAATGTCATTCTCAAAATGAGTGAAAGGGGTTGGGCTATTATAAGCATCTGCTTCATCCAACCCCTTTTCAAGCCTTGCATAAGTATCTCTGCCAAAATGTAAAAAAACAACAACCTGTGTTAAGTTGTACTGTGCATGTTTGAAATAAAAATTTCAATTCAAAATAACCTAAAGCTAACTTTTTTTTTTTTTTTCAACCTTTCTACCAAAATAGAGAGTGCAATCCCATCTAGCGTGTATGCCTATGTACCAAATTTTCCGGGCTATAAGCCACTACTTTTTCCCCACATTTTGACCCCTAAGGCTTATAAAATGGTGCTGGTAAATTATGAATTTATTTTCCACTAACGGCCATAAGGTTTTGTATTCAACTAATAGTTTGCGTAGAACATAGACAGAAGAGACTATAAAGCTATGGTGCCATCTTTATTTGCTCACTACAGGTGCTGCGCGAGTTGTAAATGTACTTCCTGTTCCGCTCCTTGAACCGGATTCTTCATTCATCAATCCAAGCGACGTTTGTAAGTTTTACAATATAACTAAACAATTTATACTAACTAAACAGATTGGTGTTTTCAAGCATATTTGTACGTGCTATCGTAATGTAAGGCGTATTTTAAGGGCTTATGCAGATCTCAAATACAGATCAGCAGGTACCAGAAGGTAAGAAACGTTTCTTTTGCATAATATAAAAAAAAACGCCAGATAATGTCTTACCTTATACACACAACATAATAATACTCCTACGTTGAAGCACAGTACAATCCTTTAAGCGGTGTGGTTTCATAGCTTACCAAAGTTGTACTAAAACATTTTGATAGATTTTTGAGCGCCGTGTGTAATGTTCTATATTTTCAATGGAAGATATAACATTTTGGTGTTGTTAACCTAAGTCATATTGCAGTTTACATGTATCTTTTATGTATGACTGCCATCTACTGGTCACACCTGTCATTTCACCATGTACCAAATAAAATAGCTTTGAGGTCGGCAGGCACAACCGAAATTATTCCGTCCATTAGGTCACCAGGTTATAAGGCGCGCTGTCGAGTTTTGAGAACATGAAAGGATTTTAAGTGTGCCTTGTAGTCCGAAAAATACGGTACTCATTTGACTTAAAGTAACAGGAGTGAGTTTTTTAGCATACAATTAGCACATACATGAAATATAGCGCCCCAAAAAGGGACAAGCGGTAAAAAATGGATGGATGAAAAATAGCCACATGTATGCTAATAGCATGTTGACACTCAGAACATTGCAGTTATTCAACAAAATTGTTGATGTGATTTAAAATAATTGAGATAGCAGGATAATATTTGTTGTTGACTACTAATAAGTTGGTCTCACTGCATAGAGGTACGACGAATGCGTTCCAAATCCGCCTCTGGAGATCTTCGACCAAATTTTTTCTCCATTTCAATAAATCCAGAATGATTCCGGATAAGCGCCAAAGAGCCGTTGCGTTCACCCTGCATCAATGGCAAGGACACATTTGTGCATGAGCAGAAATATTTGCAGTGTTTAATTTTGTTTACAACTAACAAGATCAACGCTCACCTCGGCCACATAGCTGACGGCGTCCCTGAGGTTGAGCTGATGGAAAACTTTGAAGACATAGTCGCGGTTCTTTCTTGCGGATGGTTTCATCAAGATAGCCGACACCCACTTTTCCTCAAAGTGATTCCACCTGCACATGGAGTCGAGAATGGAGCTCCACTCTAAGCCACTGGAAGGACAAGAGTTAACCTACTTGTCCATCGTATAGTTGGGACCAAATTGTCCGGCGATATCTTCGATGGCGACGAGCATGTGCTCGAAGACCTGAATGAAGAGATTATGGAGGGTCAAATAGAACAAAATTAAGTACTTTTTTAAATAAATAACTTAGATTCATATCACGCTTTTCTAAACACTCAAAGCGCTCACAGAGAAGTGGGACTCATTGTTCATTCACACCTGGTGGTGGTAAGTTACATTTGTAGCCACAGCTGCCCTGGGGTAGACTGACGGAAGCGTGGCTGCCAGCTTGCGCCTACGGCCCCTCCGACCACCACCAATCATTCATTCATCATTCATTCACCAGTGTGAGCGGCAGCGGGGGCAAAGGGTGAAGTGTCCTGCCCAAGGACACAACGGCGGCAATTTTTGGATGTCAATGGGTGGGAAGCGAACCTGCAACCCTAAGGTTTCTGGCTGGCCGCTCTACCCACCAGGGACATGCGCTAGAAAATGGATGGATGTATCACTAACTAATTACACTAGGAACTAAATACATAAATGTGGTTCTTAATTTGTCATTAATTTATTTAATGGAAAAATACATTTTGAAAATGTATTTATTTAATATTTAGGCTCCAGCCCATCTGTGACATTGAGGGACAAGCGCTAGTAAATGGATGAATGGCAATTTAATTATTTCACCATTTAATAATTGAATTTTATCTGTCAAACTCGCCCTTCAAAGTCAGTGGCCAGGGCTAAAACAAATCTAATCCAATTATTGTTGCTCTTTAGCCTTGAACTATATATTAAAACAATTTTGTGTGTGTGTGTGTGTGTATATATAATATATATATATATATATATGGCCCTGCGATGAGGTGGCGACTTCTCCAGGGTGTACACCGCCTTCTGCCCGATTGTAGCTGAGATATAGGCACCAGCGACCCCAAAGGGAATAATCGGTAGAAAAATGGATGGATGGAGATATATATATGTATGTGTATATATATATATATATATATATATATATATATATATATATATATATAGGTGTGGGAAAAATCACAAGACTACTTCATCTCTACAGAACTGTTTCATGAGGTAACACATGGCTCATGTGTTACCTCCTAGGTAACACATGAGCCAATCACCACACCCTACGCCTGCCTGTACCCACCCACTCTGTGCCCTATATAAACCATTGTATGTGAATGCTTCCATTAAAATCTCCTGATGATTGAGGGAACCCCTCATGAAACAGATCTGTAGAGATGAAGTAGTCTTGTGATTTTTCCCACACCTACATATTGCGCTCTACCACGGTATCGAGCACTATTCTCTGGATAATCCAATCAAGACATATATATATATACATATATATATATACACACACACATAAATAAAGTACTATCTAATCTAATCTAATATACACAATTTATATAAATGGGTTATACTTATATAGCGCTTTTCTACCTTCAAGGTACTCAAAGCGCTTTGACACAATATACACAACTATATATATATATATATATATATATATATATATATATATATATATATATATATATCCATTATAATGGATATATGTACATATATCAATTTCCTACCGCTTCTCCCATATTTGGGGCCGCGGGGGGCACCCCATCTCAGCTGCATTCGGGCGGTATATATATATATATATATATATATATACACACAAATATATATATGTATATATATATATATATATATATATATACACAAATATATATATGTGTATATATATATATATATATATATATATATATATATATGCACATGTAAATCTGTATGTGTGGGCATAATATACATACACACATATATATACATACATCTATATATAAATATATATATACACTTTTATATTACATAAAGTAATGACATAATTATTAACACATTTCATCATATAATTAATTGAACATTTAAGTAATTATTTGAATTATTTTTGAATTTAATTTGTCCCATTTGACTCATTACAATGAAGCAAGTGTTTATTGTGAGTGTAAAAATGTTGCAAACCCCCAAATACATTACCTTACTCTGAACGGTCTCTATAAGAGTTGGGTCGGCGTCTGAAGCCCTCTTTACTTTCAGCCATGTGACAAGAGGTTTCAGTGTCAGGCCCTGCAATCAGTGCAGGTAAAACACGAGCCACATCAGACAGATAAATAGTGAGTACACCCACTCATATTTCAGCAACTATTTGAATGACAGTTCATCCTACTCTAGGGACAAGTGGGATGCACTTTAGAGTAGTCAGTGCACCACTTCTGAAGTTACCGTACACTGAAAATGACAACACACAAAAACAAGTGGGTACCAAGATTATTGTGTCTTGATTGCAGTCAAGCATGGCGGTGGGGCTGCACGAGTGATGCCAGTGCTGCGGTTCATTTAGGAAAACATGAATTCCAACATACACTCTTGGCATCCTAAAGCAACAGATCAAATCACATTCCTCTCTTTGGGTGAGTTTTCTGACATGTAAACATGTCCAAAACACACAACAAAGATGAACTCAATGCTTTTCTTATAAAGGTTTTCCAGGCCAAAGACCCCCAAACTGATGGAAAGCTAGAGCAGGAACCTCCTACTTCTTTCTTGTATAAAATTGTGTTTTAAGTTAAACACGGTCCTAAAGGTATCTTAGTAGTGTTCAATACTAATATATTGAAATACAGTATTGTGCTGCTAATCGCTAGTTGGCAACTTGTACGCTAACCGCTAGCTGGCAGGTGGCGTTCTAAGCTAGATGGCAATTTCCATGAAAAATTCTAGCTGTCAACTAGCGTCATAATCGTGAGCTAGCAGCTAGTGTGTTAATTGCTAGCACATAACTAGCATGCTCATCACTAGTTGGAAACTAGCGTGCTAACTGGCAGCTAGAGCCATTAGGTGGCTGCTAGTGTGCTAATCACAAGCTAGTGATTAGCGTTCTAATCGCTAGCTAGCAACTAGTGTTAATTGCTCGCAGACAACCACTTTTACCAAGCCCTGGCTGTCAGATAGCGTGCTAACCGTCAGCTGGCAGGTAGGGCCGCTAGTAGCTATCTAGTAGCTTGTGTGCTAATTGCTAGCTGGTGAATCATTGTACAAATGATAGCTATCAACTAGTGTGCTAATCGCTAGCTGTCAACTAGTGTGATCATTGCTAGCTAGCAACTAGTGTAACCATCGCTAGCAGACAACAACCATGTTAATCACAAGCTGGAAACAAGTACGCTTATTATTATCTGTCAAGTTGTCTGCTAATCGCGCTCTGTCAACCAATGTGCTAATTGCTAGCTGGCAACAGTGTATTTATCAATAGCTGCCAGCTAGCCTGCTTATTGTTAGCTGTCAAGTAGCCTGCTACTGTAATCGCATGCTGGAAACTAATGTTAATCACTAACTGGAACTAGCGTACTAAGCGTCAGCTCGCAGCGAAGGTCGCTAATAGCTAGGTGGCAACAAGACTGCTTGTCACTAGCTTCTTAAATGCTAACATGGATTGGCTCAATGTTAATGAGTAAAACATTTACATTTTGTGGGGAAAATTTAAAAATATAAATAGATTTAAATAAAAAACAAATGACAAGCCTTCATGTAGTACTTTTGTAGACTCCTAGAGGTGACAGACCCCTATATTGAGGACCTGTTGTTAAGAAGATTAAGGCAGTGCTGAATAATATTGATAGCCACGCTAAATACTCACACAATTATTTATTGGGGATGTAGTCTCTTAAAACTTCCCAAGCTGTACACTGACTACTTTAAAAACTACTGTATGTCTGTAGCTTTGTCCCAATAATATAAAGATTGCTGAAATGCGCTGGGCGTACTTACGTTTGTGAAGTCTACTGCCAATTACCTGGATGATGACAGTGAAATAAACTACAATCAGAGTCGTGGAGATCATTAATTTTTTTTCCCCTATCTTGTTGTCGTCCAGCATCACTGCCAGGCCGTAGGCAATGGCCCCTCGCAGGCCCCCGTAGCTCATAATGATCTGATCGATGACCTCCAGGTGAACCAGTCGGAACTTGTTCATGATCCAGGTCAGGAAAAACACACCTGTTGTGTACATCAAACGCTGATATTATTGAAAACACACTAGAGCTGGGCGATATGGCCTTTTATTAATATCTAGATATTTTGTCACGATACACCATATATATCTCCATATTTTGCCTTAGCCTTGAATGAACACTTGATGCATATAATGACAGCAGTATGATGATTCTATGTGTCTACATTCAAACATTCTTCTTCACACTGCATTAATATATGCTACTTTTAAACTTTCATGCAGCGAGGGAAACTACAATTAAGTCAATTGACCAAAAGTGTATTTTTCTAAACAGTTATTGGCACAGTGGCACAAACATTGATGTCATTTCTAAAAAAAAAAGTGCAAGATTGTCAAATACATTTTAAAACAAGCTATTAGTGCACTTGTGTGCATGATGTCACTAAGATGACATCAAAACAACACTAAATTAAAGTGCACTTTTTGTACAGAACGCCATTACAATAGTTTAAAACTAATAAAGTGCACTTTTGTGCATGATGTCACGAAAGATATTTCAATAACTGTCAAATAAAATTGAGCTGCATAATAGGAAATCAAATAGTGTATGTCCTTTGCGATGTGTTAGGGTACTACGGACGTTATTAAATTCTGTTGTTGACTTGTTTCTTCATACGATCTGGGAATTTGTTGGCGTGGCACCGAACGGAGATGTTGACATGCAGTTTCAAGCACTCTGTAGCAGGTGACTATTCAAATGTGGAGTATATTTATATAGCGCTTTTTCTCTAGTGAGTCAAGGCGCTTTTACATAGTGAAAGCCAATATTTAAGTTACATTTAAACCAGTGTGGTTGGCACTGGGAGCAGGTGGGTAAAGTGTCTTGCCCAAGGACACAACGGCAGTGACTAGGATGGCGGAAGCGGGAATTGAACCTGCAACCCTCAAGTTGCAGGCACGGCCACTCTACCAACCAAGCTATACCGCCCCACATGATGCTACAAATTAGCAGTAGGTGCTACTTTTTGTAGCAACACTTTTGCCGCATACTTGTTCGACATCTTCCCGTTTGAAGTCAAACCACCGCCAGACCATGGACCCCCTGCTGTTTTTCTTAGGAATTAATTCTTTTGTCATTTGTTACCAGATTGGCACCTTCTCTCTCGTATTACCACTCTACCACTGGCATCACAGCTAATGTTACCCATGATGCTACCTCTCATGCGAGGGCGTTTGACGCAACAGTATGTGACGTATGTAAGAAGGTCCGCTTGTCTGTGAGAAGGAGGGACAAGAAAGTGTGAGAAAAGCCTGTAGTGTAATGCCTGCAGCTAAAAGCAACTGCGTGAGAACGTATACCGTATTTCCTTGAATTGCCGCCAGGTATATAGTATGCGCCTGCCTAGAATTACTACCGGGTCAAACTCGTTTCGCAAAATAATTAGCCCATGCTTAGCATTACCGCCGGCTCAGGATTAACGCCGGGTCAAACTCGTTTCGCAAAATATTATTTTTATTAGCGCATATCTAGAATTTCCGTCGGGTCAAACTCATTTCGCAAAATAATTAGCATATGCCTAGAATTTCCGCCGCGTCAAACTCGTCACGTCACGAGTGACACTTCACCTGTCATCATTTTCAAATGCTGATTTCAATCATTTGAAATCGCATAAAGGGAAGAAGATTAAGAGCTATTCAGTGAGTTTTAAGGTCCAAGCTATTGAATATGCTAAAAGAACAGTAAGCAACTATGTTTTATTGATATACCGTAGCTGCGTGTGTCAAATATGAGTCATTAAATGACTCCCGCCTCCTGGTGGTAGAGGGCGCTAGTGATCCTTCTTGCGACTACTCGGCTGCAGAAGAAGTGACAACAAGCAGCAAGAGTGAGCAGCGATCCTTTATTTTTTCCTCTCGCTTGCACTTTTAACATGGAGGATTACATATCTAAAATAAAACCGTTTTCTAAACTGGACTTTCAATCAAAGCAGGAGGTAATAAAGGAAGATCTCCATCGAGACAGAGGGACTTTTAAAACTGAAGAAAGATCGATGCTTTTGATCAGAAGGAGCTGCGCATGGACTTCATTTATAAGTAAAGGTAAGACCATAACAACGTTTTTTTTATTAAATGTGCTTTTCATGATGGTATCCTTACATCACACTCAAATTTATAAGTGCAGGCCTAAATTTACCGCATGTCTTTGGTAAGCGCCAGAGTGAGAAGAGGTTTTAAAATAATTAGCGCCCCGGCGGCAATTCAAGGACATACGGTACTCGAATATCACGATAGTCATTTTCTATATCGCACAGAGACAACCCCACGACATATCGTGTATTTCGATGTATCGCCCAGCCCTAATACACGCTAAAACGGCCAGCATCTCACCTATGAAGCGATACACAAAGATGAAAATCAGCGTGAGGAAGATGAAGCTCGTGTTCCACACCCAGATGGTTTTATCAATGGCCGACATGCCCAGGAAAACGAAGGTGATGGTTTCCGAGCCGTTGGCGAGCACCTTCATGGCGTATTTGACGGTGGTCACCGACTTTTCATCCATGTTTGCATTGATGTACTTCTTGCAGGTCACGCCGCAAAAGACGGTTCTGCTGAGCAAAAGAACAAACGGGGTCACAGAGTCCAAGGTACTCGCTCCACTCCTGGAAAGGCTCAAAGCAGCACTCACGCAAGGATGGCGGAGAGGGAGAGCATCTCGGCAGTGAGGTAGGAGAGGTACCCCACCACAAAGATGAAGCCCGGTTCGATTATCTGGATGTTTTTAGTGAACCTGGTCAGAAGGGAGAGCAGAAACCCAAACGCCACGCCGAGGAGGGAGCCGCCCAACGCCACTACAAAGAAGGAAACTGCCAGAAAAGGTTCTGTCACACACACGTCACAATCAGGCTTTTTTATTATTTATTTTTTTACTTTTGCACTCCTTACCTATTTGGCTGATTATATCCACAGCATCAATGTTGGATGCTCCCAGGGAAACAAATGCCTCAAACATTTTGAAGAGCATCTAAGAGAAGAAATACACAATGTCCCAATAATAACTATAACACCATTTTTTTATATTTGTTCATACCAGGGCTGTCAAAGTTAATGCAAGCTGTAGAGCTGCCCCGATAACAATATTTTGGTACCAATACCAAAATGTATTTCGATACTTTTCTAAACAAAGGGGACCACAAAAAATTTCATTATTGGCTTTATTTTAACAAAACATTTTACGTTACACTAAACGTATGTTTATTATTGCAAGTTTGTCTTTAAATAATATAGTGAACATAATATACAACTTGTCTTTTAGTAATAAGTTAATTTTCTTTTAGTAGTAAGTAAACAAACAAAGGCTGCTAATTAGTCTGCTGACGTATGCAGTAACATATTGTGTCATTTATACACCTATTATTTTGTACACATTATAAAGGACAAGCTGTAAAAATTGATTATTAATCTACTTGTTCATTTACTGTTAATATCTGCTTATTTTCTGTTTGAACATGTTCTATCTACACTTCTGTTAAAATGTAATAATCACTTATTTTTCTCTTCTTTGATACTTTGCATTAGTTTTGGATGATACCACAAATGTATGTATCGATCCGATACTAAGTACTTACAGGATCATACATTGGTCATATTCTAACTCCTCATGTGTACATATTTCCTGAGTTTATAAATATAATTAAAAAAAATTAAATATTTTGTGACGATAGAAAATATTGATGTAGTCATAGTAGTATCGACTAGATACGCTATTGTACTTGGTATCATTACAGTGGATGTCCGGTGTAAATCCACCCATGGCGTTTGTTCACACTGTGACGCCAGTGAGCTATTGTATCCTCCTACAGTGTGTAGTGAAGCATGTTTAGCTATTCTTCATCCTGCAGTGATAAGGCTACTTGTAAGAAACTTACTTTATTAGGATAAGTGACTTATAAGTAGCTAAAATATTTATTTTAGATATTTATTTATTTTTATGAATATTTAATAGACTACAATGGAAACAAGCCTTTTGGCTTTTTGTGCCATCCATTTGCCTTTTTAAAGCATTACATGGATTCAATTATTTAAGATGTCAATAAACTTCTCAATCAATCAATCAATCAAAAACACTGCGATGAGGTGGTGACTTATCCAGGGTGTACGCAGCCTTCCGCCCAATTGCAACTGAGATAGGCTCCAGCACCCCCGCGACTTTGAAAGGGATAAGCAGTAGAAAATGGATGGATGGATGTTAGCCGCTAGCTAGCCATGTCTTAAAGCACCTCTTTCTGAGGGTGTTTCAGTGTTATAACTTCCCCTTTATCCTCAGTTTTCTAACCAAAATGCGTCCATTCTCCCTTTTCTGTCTACACACTGTGTCTGCTTGTAAGTACTCTGTGATTGTGCGCTGCCGAACATGCTCCTCTGCTCATAAAACCAGAAAAGTAAAGACGTGACGACGCGCCGTCATGCCCGGGTACCGGTACTTTTCAAACACAGTATAGTCCCGTTTTTGATTTATTAGTGCCGCGGTACTATACTAGTACTGGTAAACCGGACAACCCTAGCATGCTATTGATGGCAAAGAAACTATCGCATTAATCGTGTGTCAGGGATGTATCGATATGAACAATTCACGGTTATCAAGACCAAAATGATCGCAATCTTGCTGAATGTGCTCAAAAAGTACTTATACCCATGCAACTCCTTATTTTTATTTTGAATTTAGCAGTTCAAAGAGAGCGGAAGTGCTGGAAGGTACAACCATCCCAGTGAGAGTGGACATTGTAAGTTCTTATTTGAAACGTGTAGCAATAATGCTACTTGAGAACGCTCCAGAGCTCTCCAGAAGTCTGCCATTAGTGGCAGAAAACACAAAAAGTGATATTTGTGGCTTAGTTATTGCTTGACGAAAGAAGCGCTTGTTGCTGTGCGCTCTAAGAAAATCATTGCATCCAGTAAAGAAAGTATGGTAACGTTTAAAAGGAGAAAAAATACTGTAAATATGACTTGTAATCAAGAATGTGTTTGTTACTAACTTACATTTGTACTCACAACATAGGCAAAATACGAAACCCAAAACCAGTGAAGTTGGCACGTTGTGTAAATGGTAAATAAAAGCAGAAGGCCATTTTTTGCAAATCCTTTTAACTCATATTCAATTGAATAGACTGCAAAGACAAGATATTTAATGTCCGAACTGAGAAACGTATTTTTATTTTTTTGCTGGATTTTGAACTTTACGCCTATAATAGGATGCTTATTTTTTTTCTTTGGTCCGGAGGACACGACGTCCAGAGTTTCAAAAAACAATTTGAAATGTGGACTCGTCAGATCACAGAACACTTTTCCACCTCCCATCAGTCCATCTTAGATGAGCTCAGGGCCCAACGAAGCCGGCGGCGATTGTGGGTGTTGTTGATAAATGGCTTTCGCTCTGCATAGTACAGTTTTAACTTGCACTTACAGATGTAGCGACCAACTGTAGTTACTGACAGTGGTTTTCTGAAGTGTTCCTGAGCCCATGTGGTGATATCCTTTAAACCCTCGTGTGTAAAGATCTTGAGGGATCGAAGGTCAATGTCGGCTGTGATTTTTCCAGATTCTCTGCACCTTTTAATGATACTATGGACCGTAGTTGGTGAAATCCCTGAATTCCTTGCAATAGCTGGTTGAGAAATATTGTTCTTAAACTGTTGGACAATTTGCTCACACATTTGTTGACAAAGTGGCGACCCTCGCCCCGTCCTTGTTTGTGAATTACTAGCATTTCATGTAAGTTGTTATACCCAATTATGGCATCCACCTGTTCCCAATTAAAATTAACGTACTAATGATTGCCACACACACACGAGGCGTGGTGAAAGTATTATTATTAGCCTGTTCATCAGTGGGATGTTCCGAATAAGTGTTTGATGAGCATTCCTTGACTTCCTCAGTCTTTTTTGTCACTTGTGCCAGCTTTTTTTAAACATGTTGCAGGCATCAAATTCCAAATGAGCTAGTTTAGTTTACCAATGCGAAAATTAAGTATATTGTCTTTGCAGTCTATTCAATTGAATATAAGTTGAAAAGGATTTGCAAATCATTGGATTCTGTTTTTATTTACCATTTACACAACGTGACAACTTCACTGCTTTTGGGTTTGGTATATTGTATACCCGTTGTTACCTGCCTCGTACTAGCAGTTTTTCCCTATTTAGAACGCACAAAAAAAGAAAAGTTCTTTTCTCACTTAGGGATTGTGGATGTTAGGAAAAGTTCTCCAAAATGTCTGTCTCGTACCACTGTCACGCCGTCATTGAGCAGGGACTCTCCAAAGACCAGGATGAAGAGGACCTCGTTGACGTGGACCTCTTCAAACACAGCGAAGACAGCCACCGGGTCCACAGCAGAAATCAGACTCCCGAACAAAAGAAACTGGAGCAGGTCTATGTCCACGCTACCTGCGAAACAAGAGCGGGAAGAGGAGATGTTTGAGAAGTGTTATTGGAGGGTGGGGGTTCTGTCTTACCCATGACTCCTCCCATGTGACAACCCCAGAGGCTGAGACCCAGGCTGGCAGCGTTCCAGCAGGTCCCGATGATGGCGTAGACCAGAATGGTGCCAAAGTTGCTGAAGAACAGCTTGTTGGGCATGAAGTAGCCCGCGTCCAGGATGATTTGAGGCAGAAGGAAGAAGAAAAAGACAGTGGGGGTCAGCTTGAAGATCTGCACCTTGTCTGCGGCCAAGATGATGCCGCCCAGGAGGAAGCCGAAGCAGATGAGCAGGGCGCTCTCTGGGATGATGTTGGTCACGTGGTGGTTGGCCTCGATCACTGGGGAGAAATGACATGATTACGGCGAGCGGTCACATCGGCGTGCTATTAAACTTTGTCTCTGCTCAACTTCAACTCACAGGTGAGCCTAAGCAGCATTCCACAGCACACAGAGAGAATCGCTCATTTGGCCTTGCTTTGACCGGGACTGATGTACGATCGTACTTTTGATGTTTAAATTGCAGCCGAACCTTTTCCGTAAATCACACGTCTTCAAAATGGTGTCATTGACTCATAGAGGTTTGCAGAGGTACTGCATGGGGAGGGGTCATGAAATCTTTGATTTAACACATTTATTTAATATTCCCTCCACCAAATGTAAATGTCTTTAGATACACATTAACGTTGATTCAATTCATGTTAGCGTTTAAGATACCTTCCATCCATCCATTTTCTACCGCTCATTCCCTTTTGGGGTCGCGGGGGGCGCTGGTGTCTATCTCAGCTACAATCAGGTGGAAAGCGGGGTACACCCTGGACAAGTCGCCATCTCATCGCAGGGCCAACATAAGACAGACAGACAACATTCAAACTCACATTCACACACTAGGGCCAATTTAGTGTTGCCAATCAACCTATCCCCAGGTGCATGTCTTTGGAGGTGGGAGGGGCCTATCCCCAGGTGCATGTCTTTAGAGGTGGGAGGAAGCCGGAGTACCCGGAGGGAACCCACGCATTCACGGGGGGAACATGCAAACTCCACACAGAAAGATCCCGAGCCTGGGATTGAACCCAGGACTGCAGGACCTTTGTATTGTGAGGCAGACGCACTAACCCCTCTGCCACCGTCGTTTAAGATACCTAACAATTTTAAAAGCTATTTTGTTAGCGCTCTATAAGTTATTAGCGTTCTACATGCCAGCTGGCGATTGGAACATTAGCTGCCAGATAGCCATTACCCTGCTAGTTGACAGGCCAAAGGTTTGGACACACTTTACTCATTCAATGCATTTTCTTTATTTTCATTGTTTTTTTTATTGTCATGACTACATTGTAGATTGTCACTGAAGGCGTGAAAACTATGAAAGAACACGTGGAGTTATGTACATAAGAAAAAAGGTGAAATAACTGAAAACGTGTTTTATATTCTAGTTTCTCCAAAATAGCCACTTTGCTCTGATTACGTTTTCGCACTCTTGGCATTCTCCATGAGCCTCAAGGGGTAGTCGACTTAGACAAACTTTATTGATCTTCAAGGGAAATTGTTCCAAAAATAATGTCCGAAAAATTTCATGAATGAAAACATTCCGCCTGTGGATCTCACGATTCACTCTTCCCTCACTCGTGAACAAGACTCCTAGGTACTTGAACTCCTCCACTTGGGGCAGGGTCTCCTCCCCAACCCGGACATGGCACTCCACCCTTTTCCGGGAGAGAACCATGGACTCGGATTTGGAGGTGCTGATTCTCATTCCGGCCGCTTCACACTCGGCTCCGAACCGATCCAGTGAGAGCTGAAGATCCCGGCCAGATGAAGCCAACAGGACCACATCGTCTGCAAAAAGCAGAGACCTAATCCCGCGGCCACCAAACCGGAACCCCTCAACGCCTTTACTGCGCCTAGAAATTCTGTCCATGAAAGTTATGAACAGAATCGGTGACAAAGGGCAACCCTGGCGGAGTCCAACCCTCACTGGAAACGTGTCCGTCTTCAGTAATGTGGACGTTGTACTGATCTGTTGTGGTGAAGAAGGAGCTGAGCCGGAAGGCAAAGCTTTCAATTTACCGGTCGATCTACGTTCCCATCCTCACTTATGGTCATGAGCTTTGGGTTTTGACCGAAAGGATAAGATCACGGGTACAAGCGGCCCAAATGAGTTTCCTCCGCCGTGTGGCGGGGCTCTCCCTTAGAGATAGGGTGAGAAGCTCTGTCATCCGGGAGGAGCTCAAAGTAAATCCGCTGCTCCTCCACATGGAGAGGAGCCAGATGAGGTAGTTCGGGCATCTGGTCAGGATGCCACCCGAACGCCTCCCGAGGGAGGTGTTTAGGGCACGTCCAACCGGTAACAGGCCACGGGGAAGACCCAGGACACGTTGGGAAGACTATGTCTCCCGGCTGGTCTGGGAATGCCTCGGGATCCCCCGGGAAGAGCTAGACGAAGTGGCTGGGGAGAGGGAAGTCTGGGCTTCGCTGCTTAGGCTGCTGCCCCCGCGACCCGACCTCGGATAAGCGGAAGAAGATGGTTGGAAAACATTCCTTAAATGGTTTTCACTTAACAATTGTGCTTGAAGCTCATGGTGAGAATGCCAAGAGTGTGCAAAGCACTAATCAGAGTAAAAGGTGGCTATTTTGAAGAAACTAGAACATAAAACATGTTTTCAGTAATTTCACCTATTTTTGTAAAGTAGATACATGTGTTCATTCATATTTTTGATGCCTTCAGTGACAATCTACAATTTAAATAGTCATGAAAATGAAGAAAATGCATTGAATGAGTAAGGTGTGTCCAAACCTTTGGCCTGTACTCTAGGTCAAAATGGCAAATATCAGGGCCAATACTCGGTTGATCCTTATTATCACAAGGAACAATACTGTGCCAATAAATGTGGTCATGGATAGCAACAATAGTCAACTATTTTACAATCTAAAAAGAACAGCAGTGACTTGGAGCATTTAAGCTCATAAAACAAACCCATGCTTTTCTTAATATGCTTTCTATATGGTGGTAGCATGATGTCATCATGTCATTTGTAATGTAATAAGTAAATAAAAAGGCTATACCATAAACAGTACAGGGGCAGAACGATGGCAGAGGGGCTAGTGCGTCTGTCTCACAATACGAAGGTCCTGAGTAGTCCTGGGTTCAATCCCAGGCTCGGGATCTTTCTGTGTGGGGTTTGCATGTCCTACCCGTGACTGCGTGGGTTCCCTCCGGGTACTCCCGGAATAGGCTGATTTGCAACACTAAATTGGCCCTAGTGTGTGAAAATGTGAGGGTGAATGTTTTCTATCTGTGTTGGCCCTGCGATGAGGGGGCGACTTGTCCAGGGTGTACTCCGCCTTCCGCCTGATTGTAGCTGAGATAGGCACCAGCACCCCCTGCAACCTCAAAGGGAATAAGAAAATGGATGGATGGATAAACAGTACAGGCCAAAAGTTTGGAAACACTTTCTCATTCAATGTGTTTTTTTTATTCTCATGATTATTTACATTGTGGATTGTCACTGAAGGCATCAGAACTATGACACCTGTGGAATGAAAAAAAAAATTCAGGTGACTACCTCTTGAAACTCAATGGAGAAAATGCCAAGAGTGTGCAAAGCAGTAATCAGAGCATCCATCCAGCTTCAATCAATGTTTATTTATATAGCCCCAAATCACAAATGTCTCAAAGGACTGCACAAATCATTACGACTACAACATCCTCAGAAGAACCGCTTGTCTCTTTCGGGGTCACGGGGGGGATGGAGCCTATCTCAGCTGCATTTGGGCGGAAGTTGGAGTACACCCTGGACAATTCGCCACTTAATCACAGGGCCAACACAGATAAAAGACATTCACACTCAAACACTAGGGACCATTTAGTGTTGCCAATCAACCTATCCTTAAGTGCATGTCTTTGGAGGTGGGATTGATTGATGGATTGAAACTTTTATTAGTAGATTGCACAGTACAGTACATATTCCGTACTATTGACCACTAAATGGTAACACCCCAATAAGTTTTTCAACTTGTTTAAGTTGGGGTTCACCTTCATCAAGTCATGGTAGAAGTCAGAGTACTCGGAGGGAACCCACGCAGTCACGGGGAAAACATGCAAACTCCACACAGAAAGATCCCAAGCCTGGGATTGAACTCAGGACCTTAATTTGTATTGTGAGGAACATGCACTAACCCCTGTGCCAGAAGTGTGTGTGTGACGTCGCACTTTCCTCTACTACAGTCTAACACTTGGCTCTCCAAGTACCACCATAATGACCAACATTAAAGTACAGTAGCGTAGCAGGCCTTAGTATTTATTAAAAACAAGGCAGAGATTTTGTTGAACCCGGGCATCTGGTCAGGATGCCACCTGAACGCCTCCCTAGGGAGGTGTTTCGGGCACGACTGACCGGTAGGAGGCCACGGGGAAGACCCAGGACACGTTGGGAAGAGTATGTCTCCCGGCTGGCCTGGGAACACCTCGGGATCCCCCGGGAAGAGCCAGACGAAGTGGCTGGGCTCAGCTTCCCTGCTTAGGCTGCTGCCCCCGCGACCCCACCTCGGATAAGCAGAAGATTGATGGATGTACTGTACAGGCCAAAAGTTTGGACACACCTCATTCAATGTGTTTCTTTATTTTCATGACTATTTACATTGCAGATCATGGGCGTCAAACTCAAATACAGTGTGGGCCAAAATGTAAAACTGAACAAAGGCCAAGGTTGAACAAATTAACCTTTTAATAGGGACCCAAACAAGTTTTGCATTGAATATTGAACAAGCAAGGCTTATATAACTTTATAGTGACATGCAAAATCCAGTTTCAAATAGTAATAATTAAAAAATATCAATGGCATATCAAATAAAATGTATACAAACATTGAATGCCTCTTTTCTATTTGTAGTCTTCTGAGGTAAATATCAAAATAAACTTTCCACAGGCTACTAATACATTTGAAAATAAAATAACAATACTGAATGAATCAAACTTTCAAGCCTTGAAGTAGCAAGAGAAAGTGCATGAATAAAACGTTAATTATTGCTCGGTTTGCTACACTGATTTGCTTTGAGACTGAATATGGAACAAACAACACTTATGTAACTTAATAGTGCAAAGTCTTAATAGTGGTGGTAGCAGAGGGTGCATCTTGTAGCCCGGAAGAGTTAGTGCTGCAAGGGGGGTTTTGGGAATTTGTTCTGCTATGTTTATGTTGTGTTACGGTGCGGATGTTCTCCCGAAATGGGTTTGTCATTCTTGTTTAGTGTGGCGTATATTAGTAAGAGTGTTAAAGTTGTTTATACGACCACCCTCAGTGTGACCTGTATGGCTATTGATCAGGTATAGCTTGCATTCACTTGTGTTTAAAAGCCGCATGTATTCTGTGACTTGGCCGACATGCTGTTTGTATGGAGGAAAAGCGGACGTGACGCAAGGTTGTAGAGAACGCTTTAAGGCACGACCCCAACATTGTTGTCCGGGTGGAAATCGGTAGAAATTCAGGAGAATGGTTGCCCCGTGAGATTCTTGGGAGGAGCACTGAACTTCGGGAGTTTCTCAGTAGGGTTGGCAAGTATGACTATTAGTGGTGAATGTGGTGTTACGTATAATACCGGCGGACCAACACAAATGTTAATTTGATATTGCCTCAAGGGCCAAGTTAAATTACACGGTGGGCCAGAGTTTGACTCCCATGCTGTAGATTGTAACTGAAGGCATCAAAACTATGAATGAACACGTGGAGTTATGTACTTAACAAATTGTCATTGAAGGCATCAAAACTATGAATGAACATGTGGAGTTATGTACTTAACAAAAAAAAAGGGTGAAATAACTGAAAACATGTTTTATATTGTAGTTTCTTCAAAATGGGAATGAAACTGGACTCACTGGTGACGGTGGCAGAGAAGAAGACTGTTGAGAAACTAGTGAGCATCCTGGATGATGCCAGTCACCCTCTGCATAGTGTTATCAGTAGCCAGAGGAGCCTGTTTAGTTCTAGACTGCTTCATCCCAAGTGCAGGACTAATAGACTCAAAAACTCCTTTGTCCCACACGCCATTACAACTCCTCTCTGGGGCGGGGGGCAGGGGGTACTAGGATGACAGGGGATGCAAAACAATAACAGTGCAATACGTTTTCATAACATGGTCACTACTCCCTACTTTGTCTTGTTATAGTCTTATTTTACTGTTATATTTTTATTCCCATTGTTGCTTTTTAGTCTTTATTCTTATTGTAATATTTCTCTATTTTGTTTCCATTTAAACCCCCATTATTTACTTTTTACTTTTATTTAAATTGATCTCAACTCTGTACACTGCTGCTGGAATTTTAATTTTCCTGAAGGAATCAATAAAGTACTATCTATCTATCTATCTAGCCACCCGGCCTTTATTTTGCTTACTGCTTTGCACATTCTAGGCATTCTCTCCATGAGCTTCAAATGGTTTTCACTTCACAGGTGTGCTTGAAGCTCATGGAGAGAATGCCAAAAGTGTGCAAAGGGTGGCTATTTTGAAGAAACTAAAATATAAAACATGTTTTCAGTAATTTCACCTTTTTTTTTTTGTTATGTACATAACTCCACGTGTTCATAGTTATGATGCCTTCAGTGACAATCTACAATGTAAATAGTCATGAAAATAAAGAAAACGCATTATGTCCAAACTTTTGGCCTGCACTGTAAATACGTAACATAGTCGTCGTGCCACAAATATCTGCTTTTCTACTCTTTCCTCATCCATCTTGATGCATTTCCAACGGCAATATGTATTGAGTAGCAAAAGTATACATACCTAGTTTAGCCAAAAAAGCCAAAAGTACCAATGATGCCACCGTATAAGGGGTATGCACATGCTCCCACATAAAGGACACAATATGCGCCCTTTCATGGTCATTTGTGGCGTTGGTAGATTGTGCAGACTTGATGGTGTCACCCCCAGCCAGCCTGGTGGTCAACATCAGCAACATTGAAGCCAGCATCCAGATGTGTGTGCATCCACATTGTTGCATCAGTAAAACACTTTACAACAAGAGACAAGTCCTAAGTCTCCTTGTTCCTTCTTGACTCAGCATGGCTATTTATCTGCTTTCAACTTCCTTTTTTTAATTTTTCTTCCCGTGACTCTAAAATCCTTTTATATGTATTAAAGCTCTTTGACGCGTGAGGGATGACGTCACGCTATTGACGGAACCGGAAGTGCCGCTGCCAGCTTTCTTTGGTCCAAACGACAATGACGAAGCTTAATTAATACTTCATTAAAAACACAATAATAATGTTATTTAATACTTCATAAAACATAATCATACTCCCCCGCCTGTAAGAACCACTTAAAACACGTTTTGAGAAAGGCACAAAGTCCAATTAAGGGAGTACACGGACGGAGAAACGACAAACTACGTACCATAATCTTAAAATGATATTTTAATGATAATTATTACATATTCTCACACCATATGTTACAGTGAAATATGACCACGGACAGTGTAGAGTACATTTTGAACGCGGTTTTACCTTCAAATAAATTCAGCTGCAGTCGCCATTGGTGAAACAGCGCCCTCATGTGGCCATGAAGAGACACGCACCACAGTGACATTCCTGTCAGTTTGCGATGAAGGTTTACATCCTAGCCAAGTTTTTAACACATTCTACAAATACTATTAAAAAAACAATAAGACTTTGAATACAATACCAAACAGGTAGAATGCAACCAGGACAAAGTTGAAATACTGAATAATAACATGAAAGCTACAATGCAGACTGTTTTTTCCCCCTGTAAAACTGTCATTACTCAAAAATAGTGGTGAATCCAAAGTAAAGTTCTTATGAATCATTGATGTATTTTAGGCTCCAAATACTTCACATTAAATATTCTACTCTGAAATTTGTATAGGGGACCTATGATGTGTGTTCACCATATAAAAAAAACAAAAATTTTGGGGGCATAAAACAATAAAAAACAACAACTTATGATCGACGGATAGCACTTAAGTTGACGTAGGGATTGAAATGTTAAAAGTGTAAGAAATAAGTCTTATTTTTAACACTTTTATTAGTGGGACCCTTTTGGATCCCCAAAAATGAGATTATGTAATTGCTCAAAAATGATAATAAATTTAAATCAATGTAAAATATTGCACATTTTATGTTTTTGCCATAATAAACAGAGTTTTGATCAAAAATGTCATTTAACAGTAAAAACAAACGTTATATCAATTGATGAACCTAAAGTTGGCCTAGAGATTTAAGCATTGAATGAGAAAAACAAATGTTTATAATATCCATCCATTTTCTACCGCTTATTCCCTTTGGGGTCGTGAGGGGCGCTGGTGCCTATCTCAGCTTTGTACACCCTGGACAAGTCCCCACTTCATCGCAGATTTATAATATCTCGAATTTAAAAAGAAAAAAAACATTCTGACTGAGACCCTTGCGGGTCCCACAACCAAACTTGACAGGAGCCCTATTGTGAAAAAAATATCCATATATTGTATTGGTTTTGAAATTTTAATTTTTTGTAAAATAGTCCCTTTTATCTTTGGATTTTTTTCAGTTTGTGGCCCTCAGTGGAAAACGTTTGGACACCCTTGGTCCAAACTGTTAGAGATTAAGGTTTAAATCAGTGTGTCCAAAGTGTGGCCCGCAGATAATTGTTTAACAGCCAGCGGCACATTCTATCTATACTATTAAAATCTATAAGATGTTGAATAAATTAATAAGTAGGTAAAATGTAACAAGGTCAAAGTTGCAATATTGACTAATAACAAAAAAGCTACAATGCAGATGTTTTTTTTCTTTAAAACTGTCATTACTCCAAAATAATAATGAGTCCAAATCAAAGTTCTTATAAATCATTGACCTACTTTAGGCTCCAATTACTTCACATCAAATATTCCACTTTGAAATCTTTTTAGGTAAAATATTACACATTGTGTGTGTTCGCCATACAAAAAACAAAATATTCTTTGACAAAAATGTCATGAAACAATAAAAAACAACAATTTATGATCAACGAATAGCACTTAAGTTGACATAAATTTGAGTTAACACTTCAATTAGTGGGGCCCTTTTGGATCCCCAAAAATGTTAGTGAGATTATGTAATTGCTCAAAAAATAATAATGAAAATACTGCACATTTTATGTTTTTGCCATAATTAACCGATTTTTGATCAAAAAGGGCATAAAACTATATATATATATATATATATATATACATATACATATATATACACACATATGTATATGTGTGTGTGTGTAAATATATAGATATGGATATATATATAGATATGTATATATATAATATATATATATATATATATATATATATATATGTCTCCGCAGATTAGATAAACTGCCTTCTTACGCTGAACAAAAAAAAGTCACATGTCCACTGATATTTAAAAACTCCACACTCGGAATATATTTTACGTTTCCCCAACAATTTCGCCATTTTTTCCCCTCGTGCACTATTTGTAAGAGCGCTTGTGACGCTGCGGCACGAGCGTGATGATGTCACCTTATTGATGGGAAAATGCATTTTAGACTTCATGATTTGCCTGAGCGGCTAGGAGACTCTAACAGTAACAAGTGGTAGAAAATGAATTAATGGATGGGCAAGAAAGGACAAATACTACACAAAATATTATAATTTAAAAAATACTCCTGTGGGCCAGATTTTGGACGCTGGCGGTCCGTATGTGGCCCGCGGGCCGTAGTTTGGTGACCCCGGATCTATCCTGATTTAATCCATTTGTATTATTATTTCACAATTTAATGCTCTTTATAGCCAGCATGTATTTGTGTGTTATACAATGTTTGTTTTAAAAAATATACATATAATATATTTTTTATTATTTATTGTACCGTAGTTTTCGGAGTTTAAGTCGCTCCAGAGTATAAGTCGCACCTGCCGAAAATGCATAATAAAGATGGGGAAAAAAACATATAAGTCGCACTGCAGTATAAGTCGCATTTTTGGGGGAAATTTATTTGATAAAATCCAACACTAAGAATAGACATTTGAAAGGCAATATAAAATAAATCAAGAATAGTGAAGAACAGGCTGAATAAGTGTAGGTTATATGAGGCATAAATAAGCAACTGCTATGTTAAGCTAACATATTATGGTAAGAGTCATTCAAATAATTATAACATATAGAACATGCTATACCTTTACCAAACTATCTCTCACTCCTAATCCATAAATCCCATGAAATCTTATACGTCTAGTCTCTTACGTCAATGAGCTCAATAATATTATTTGATATTTTACGGTAATGTGTTAATAATTTCACACATAAGTCGCTCCTGAGTATAATTTACAACTATGAAAAAAACTGCGACTTATACGGTATTTTCCTTTTTTTAATCATACAGTATTTTACTTGACTTTTTAGTGTAAGTTATAAATTTTTTTATTTTTTTTTTCCTGTCGTCAGTGATTAAGGCCTGTCTTTAATATTTCAATCAATCAATGTTTATTTATACAGCCCTAAATCACAAGTGTCTCAAATGGCTGCACAAACCACGACATACTCGGTTGAGCCTACACCAAGGGACCGAAAGCAAAGGATGTCGAGCGGGTCTAACATGATATTAAGGAAAGTCCAATCCATACTGGATCTAATATAACGGTGAGAGTCCAGTCCAAAGTGGATTTAATATAGTAGTGTGAGTCCCATCCATAGTGGAGCCAGCAGGAAACCATCCAAAGCGGAGGCAGATCAGCAGCACAGAGATGTCCCCAACAGATACACAAACATGTGGTCCATCCTGGGTCGTCCCCCCCCCCCCCCCGTCTACAAGGGCGAGGGGGACGGGAGAAAAATAAAAGAAACGGCAGATCAACTGGTCTAAAAAGGGGGTCTATTTAAAGCCTAGAGTATACAAATGAGTTTTAAGATGAGACTTAAATTCTTCTACTGAGGTAACATCTCGAACTCAAATTTATATCCTTATTAGAATATGGTAAAAAAAAAAACATTGGACAAACAAATGGGTAGTTTCTGAGACACAGATAAGGATTGTGTTGGTATGGCTACATTCCCTTTAGAGCAAGAAAGTGTGGTGTTTGTAATGAAAAGCTAACAGGAAGAATAAAAGCCATGTGGCTTCATGGAGCGAATCTCCTGATTCTTTCTAGCCGGAAGGCACTGTCTCCCTCTCAAGATCCAAACATAGAGAGAAACAAACAAGCGATACAAATCACAATGAAGTACATGTGATACTAGTTAGCATTCCAATGGGGAGTAGTGATACAAATGTTAGTGTTTGTTTGTTGTATTTTATATTCTGTCTATTCTTATTAGTGAGCAATATGTAGTATTTATTGCTATTTGTTTGTTTTTCATTATGCTTTACTTCTGTTGCTACAGAATATGTAAAAACCTGCACTGCAACAAGGTCATTTCCCCATTGTGGGATAAATAAGAGTAAATCTATCCCAGGGTGTCAGGTTCAAACACTGATGACATTTATTAAACATACCAGAATCAAGGAACCATGCAGAGACAGAGTTTAATTTAGCTCATGAGGAGAACGCATGGAGCTGCACACTTAGTCACAGTCTTGCCCTACACTCTTAAGGTTCAGCTCCCGCATCCCTATATTTATTCAGGAGTTCCATAGTCAACATCACTGAGGCCGCCTCTAAAAGGAGTGGTCACATATATTATGCAAAGCAGGTCCAGTACGCATGCGATGAGGTGGCGACTTGTCCAGGGTGTACCCCGCCTTCCGCCCGATTGTAGCTGAGATAGGCGCCAGCGCCCCCCCGCGACCCCAAAAGGGAATAAGCGGTAGAAAATGGATGGATGGAGGTCCAGTACGCACAATATGTGACGGAATGTGCTGGGCCTTGTGATTTTCTTGTTTCTGCTTCGTCTGCGTGCTGTTATCTTCGTTGGACTGATGCAAAATGGAAAAGTGTTCTGTGGTCTGACGAGTCCACATTTCAAATAGTTTTCACAAACTGTGGACGTCGAGGAAAATAACCATCCGGACTGTTAGAGGTGCAAAGTTGAAAAGGCAGCATGTGTGATGGTATGGAGTGTGAAGTGGAGTGAATTATATTTATATAGCGCTTTTCTCTAGTGACTCAAAGCGCTTTACATAGTGAAACCCAATATCTAAGTTACATTTAAAGCAGTGTGGGTGGCACTGGGAGCAGGTGGGTAAAGTGTCTTGCCCAAGGACACAGCGGCAGTGACTAGAATGGTGGAAGCGGGAATCAAACCTGCAACCCTCAAGTTGCTGGCACGGCCACTCTACCAACCGAGCTATGCCGCATTAGTGGAGGTGCATTAGTGGCCAAGGCATGGGTAACTTACACATCTGTGAAGGCACCATTAATGCTGAAAGGTACATACAGGTTTTGGAACAACATATGCTGCCATCTAAGCGCCGTCTTTTTCATGGACGCCCCTGCTTATTTCAGCAAGACAATGCCAAGCCACATTCAGCACGTATTACAACAGCGTGTCTTTGTAGTAAAAGAGTGTGGGTACTTTCCTGGCCTGCCTGTAGTCCAGACCTGTCTCCCATGGAAAATGTGTGGTGCATTATGAAGCGTAAAATACCACAACAGAGACCCCGGACTGTTGAACAACTTAAGCTGTACATCAAGCAAGAATGGGAAAGAATTCCACCTGAAAAGCTTCAAAAATGTGTCTCCTCAGTTCCCAAACGTTTACTCAGTGTTGTTAAAAGGAAAGGCCATGTAACACACTGGTAAAAATGCCCCTGTGACAACTATTTTGCAATTTGTTGCTGCCATTAAAATCTAAGTTAATGATTATTTGCAAAAAAAATAAAAATACATTCTCAGTTGGAATATTGAATATCTTGTCTTTACAGTCTATTTAATTGAATATAAGTTAAAAAGGATTTGCAAATCATTGTATTCTGTTTTTATTTACCATTTACAAAACGTGCCAACTTCACAAATCCTTCAGACCAGTGGTTCTCAACCTTTTTTCAGTGATGTACCCCCTGTGAACATGTTTTTAATTCAAGTACCCCCTAATCAGAGCAAAGCATTTTTGGTTGAAAAAAAGAGATAAAGAAGTAAAATACAGCACTATGTCATCAGTTTGTGATTTATTAAGTTGTATAACAGTGCAAAATATTGCTCATTTGTAGTGGTCTTTCTTCAACTATTTGGAAAAAAAGATATAAAAATATAAAAAATATATAGATATAAAAAACTTGTTGAAAAATAAACAAGTGATTCAATTCTAAATGCATATTTCTCCACATAGAAGTAATCATCAACTTAAAGTGCCCTCTTTGGGGATTGTAATAGAGATCCATCTGGATTCATCAACTTACTTCTAAACATTTCTTCACAAAAACATAAATCTTTAACATCAATATTTATGGAACATGTCCACAAAAAATCAAGCCGTCAACACTGAATATTGCATTGTTGCATTTCTTTTCACACTTTATCAACTTTCGTTCATATTTTGTTGAAGTATAATTCAATAAATATATTTATAAAAGATTTTTGAATTGTTGCTATTTTTAGAATGCATCCATCTTCTTCCGCTTGTCTGCGGTTGGGTCTCGGGGGCAGCAGCCTAAGCAGGGAAGCCCAGACTTCCCTCTCCCCAGCCACTTCGTCCAGCTCTTCCCGAGGGATCCCGAGGCGTTTGAATATTTTTGAAAAATCTCACATACCCCGGCTTCACGGTGGAAGAGGGGTTAGTGCGTCTGCCTCACAATACGAAGGTCCTGCAGTCCTGGGTTCAATCCCAGGCTCGGGATCTTTCTGTGTGGAGTTTATATGTCCTCCTTGTGAATGCGTTGGTTCCCTCCGGGTACTCTGGCTTCCTCCCACTTCCAAAGACATGCACCTGGGGATAGGTTGATTGGCAACACTAAATGGTCCCTAGTGTGTGAATGTTGTCTGTCTATCTGTGTTGGCCCTGTGATGAGGTGGCGACTTGTCCAGGGTGTACCCCGCCTTCTGCCCAATTGTAGCTGAGATAGGCGCCAGCGCCCCCCGCGACCCCAAAAGGGAATAAGCGGTAGAAAATGGATGGATGGATCACGTACGCCTTGGCATTCCTTCAAGTACCCCCAGGGGTACGCGTGCCCCCATTTGAGAACCACTGCTTTAGAAAAGTGTGAAGCGACCGGAATGAGAATCAGCACCTCCAAGTCTGAGTCCATGGTTCTCGCCCGGAAAAGGGTGGAGTGCCATCTCCGGGTTGGGGAGGAGACCCTGCCCCAAGTGGAGGAGTTCAAGTACCTAGGAGTCTTGTTCACGAGTGGGGGAAGAGTGGATGGTGAGATCGACAGGCGGATCGGTGCGGCGTCTTCAGTAATGCGGACACTGTCTCGATCCGTTGTGGTGAAGAAGGAGCTGAGCCGGAAGGCAAAGCTCTCAATTTACCGGTCGATCTACGTTCCCATCCTCACCTATGGTCATGAGCTTTGGGTCATGACCGAAAGGATAAGATCACGGGTACAAGCGGCCCAAATGAGTTTGGGTCTCTCCCTTAGAGATAGGGTGAGAAGCTCTGCCATCCGGGAGGAACTCAAAGTAAAGCTGCTGCTCCTCCACATGGAGAGGAGCCAGATGAGGTGGTTCGGGCATCTGGTCAGGATGCCACCCGAACGCCTCCCTAGGGAGGTGTTTAGGGCACGTCCAACCGGTAAGAGGCCACGGGGAAGACCCAGGACACGTTGGGAAGACTATGTCTCCCGGCTGGCCTGGGAACGCCTCGGGATCCCCCCGGGAAGAGCTAGACAAAGTGGCTGGGGAGAGGGAAGTCTGGGCTTCCCTGCTTAGGCTGCTGCCCCCGCGACCTGACCTCAGATAAGCGGAAGATGATGGATGGATGGATGCTTTAGAAAAAGGCTTTATAACATTAAAAACATATATACAGAAAGAACAAAAATTGCATATCAATAGATAGATCTGAAGTTGTTCAAGTATTTTAAATGTTGAAAAAGGTTTAAAAAAATGAATTTCTGACTTTTGACACTTTAATGAGCTCATCCTAAGAGTAAGTGTGTATTGTGGGTCTCAATGTTGCACAGTGAAACAAAAGGCAGAGCCAATCCAGGACATACAAAAGTTGTAAATGTGATCCAGTCACGAGGATGACTCATTTGTTCAGACCGCACACCAAAAGAGAATTAGAGAGGGAGAGGGACAAGCACCACTGCTGACTGCCAAACTTTTAGGCCAACCTCTCTGCTCTCCTCCCATCTCATTCTTTCCCATTCGGGCACTCAGACGACACACAGCAACAGGCTGAAGATCACAAAGGGAGGCTAGAACCAACTTTAAAAGGTGAGTTTTCTTCTCCACTTCTCTCCTCGTGCTTGAGTGCGTTTTGTCTCCACCACAGAAGATGGCCACACCAAAAAACACCCCCCGGGGCGCGCACAACACCCCTCTCTCCCCCAACCGCATCACCCGCCTCCAGGAGAAGGAGGACCTGTGCAACCTCAACGACCGCCTGGCCGTCTACATCGACAAGGTCCGCTCCCTGGAGAGCGAGAACGCCGGCCTGCGTCTGCGCATCACCGAGTCGGAGACGGAGGTCTCGCGGGAGCTGACGGGCCTCAAGGCGGCCTACGAGACGGAGCTGGCCGACGCCCGCCAGACGCTGGACTCGGTGGCCAAGGAGCGCGCCCGACTGCAGCTGGAGGTGGGCAAGCTGAGGGAGGAGTACAAGGAGCTCAAAGCCAGGTGTGTCCGCACATTTCTCACACTTGTCCTGGTGAGGCTCAGCTGGACGTAAACAGCTAATGATATAATATTCCTCACCTACATTTTGCTGACACAAGCGCATTGTCGCGGGCGCCACACCCAATAGCGTTGCTTCCTCACGGCTAATTGCAGCCCAACATTCAAACATCCCATAGTCACACATCAAGGGCCCGAGGATGACTAAGTCCTTCCCTCCTCCTCCTCTTTTTCCCCTTCCAGAGTAATAATAAACTTGCACTACGTGGCAGCGCTCTGCTTCTTCTACTTTTCCATGGTGGTTGACTTGATGGCTGCAGTGTGTTTGGCAAACCTCGCGCCGTCGCCATGGCAGCCAAACACCAAAAGCTGTGGTTTTGTGGTTTCCACTGTAGACGCAGATGACTGAAAGCATTGTAGCTCACATGTCATGCAGTGGAAACCCCAAAGTACATCCCTGATATTTTTTTTCTTTTTCCACCCGTCGTAGCACATGTTTACTTAAAATAGCTCCCTGGACTCCTGGGAGAAATGTATAATGATTTATTTCCATCATGCTTAGCTAGGGAGGAGGAGAATCTTTCACATTTGAACCGATATGGTCTGTGTGTGTTCTTTTCTTACTCAGTGCTGTCAAATGATTATGTATTTAATCAGGTTAATTACACTTTTGCGTTTGGATTAATCACCATTATTCTCAGTTATTACTGGCTTGCATAATTTAGTTAAATGTAAAAAAAAAATAACAATATTTGTACAAAAATGCCATTTTCATGTCAGAATCTCTTTTTTTTATGTTTTAGTGCAGTGGTCCCCAACCACCAGGTTGGTACCGGGTCGCAGAATCATTTTTTATTACTTTTTTTTTTTTTTTTTTTTTTTATTAAATCCACATAAAAAACACAAGATAGACTTACAATTAGTGCACCAACCCAAAAACCTCCCTTTTTCATGAGCCACGGGACAAATTATCAAGCGTTGACCGGTCCACAGCCACAAAAAGGTTAGGGACCACTGTTTTGGTGTCCTTGAATGCACCAAATTTATTTGCTTTTTACCATGAATTGATTAACGTGGACCCCGACTTAAACAAGTTGAAAAACGTATTGGGGTGTTACCATTTAGTGGTCAATTGTAGGGAATATGTACTGTACTGTGCAATCTACTAATAAAAGTATCAATCAATGAATCAAAATATGCTGTAAAGAAGGTAACAGTTTTATCTTCAGTTCAGTCAGGGTGATTAATCTTATTTTGGATTGTTTTTTATTTTTTAAATTACATCCATCCATCCATCTTCCTCCGCTTATCCGAGGTCGGGTTGCGGAGGCAGCAGCCTAAGCAGGGAAGCCCAGACTTCCCTCTCCCCAGCCACTTCGTCTAGCTCTTCCCGGGGGATCCCGAGGCATTCCCAGGCCAGCCGGGAGACATAGTCTTCCCAACGTGTCCTGGGTCTTCCCCGTGGCCTCCTACTGGTCGGACGTGCCCTAAACACCTCCCTAGGGAGGCGTTCGGGTGGCATCCTGACCAGATGCCCGAACCACCTCATCTGGCTGCTCTCCATGTGGAGGAGCAGCAGCTTTACTTTGAGCTCCTCCCGGATGACAGAGCTGAGCCGGAAGGCAAAGCTCTCAATTTACCGGTCAATCTACGTTCCCTTCCTCACCTATGGTCATGAGCTTTGGGTCATGACCGAAAGGACAAGATCACGGGTACAAGCGGCCCAAATTAGTTTGGGGCTCTCCCTTAGTATCTCTAATTTGGGCCGCTTGTACCCGTGATCTTGTCCTTTCGGTCATGACCCAAAGCCCAGGACCATAGGTGAGGATGGGAACGTAGATCGACCGGTAAATTGAGAGCTTTGCCTTCCGGCTCAGCTCCTTCTTCACCACAACGGATCGATACGGCGTCCGCTTTATTGAAGACGCCGCACCAATCCGCCTGTCGATCTCACCATCCACTCTTCCCTCACTCGTGAACAAGACTCCGAGGTACTTGAACTCCTCCACTTGGGGCAGGGTCTCCTCCCCAACCCGGAGATGGCACTCCACCCTTTTCCGGGCGAGAACCATGGACTCGGACTTGGATTTGCTGATTCTCATTGTTGTGTATTTATGTATTTAATCAGATTAATTACACTTTTACGTTTGGATTAATCATGATTATTCTCAGGGTATTACTAGCTTGCAAATTTAGTTTATTGTAAAAAAAAACAACAACAATATTTGTACAAAAATGCAATTTAAATGTCAGAATCTCACCTGGGAATTTTTTATTTTTTAAATGTTTTAGCGTACTTGAATGCACCACATTTATTTGCTCTAAAGGAGGTAACAGTTTTATCTTAAGTTCAGTCAGGGTGATTAATGGCCCTGACTGATTAATTACACTTTTATGTTTGGATTAATCATGATTACTCTCAGGTTCTTACTGGCTTACATAATGTAGTTTAATGAAAAGAAGAAATACCCCAATATTTGTACAAAAATACAATTTTAATGTCAGAATCTCATCCGGGAATGTTTATTTTTTTTAAATGTTTTAGTGTACTTGAATGCACCATATTTATTTGCTCTAAAGAAGGTAGCAGTTTTATCTGAAGTTCAGTCTAGGTGATTAATCTTATTGTTGTTGTTTTTTTTTTAATTGCTATTTATTTATTTATTTATTTTTTCAATTTTTATTATTTTTTTTATATGCACGTTTTTTATTTTAATTTTATTTCTGCTTGTATTTTTTTATTTGTGTTTCATCGTTGTAGTACGGTTTTTTTCTTCTGTGATACGGATCCCCCTGGGTCTGGAATAAATGTCTATATATAATCTGCCTATATAACCCTAATCCTAACATTAATGCACACATTTTTGTAAATAATCACATGAGTTAACTCTTTATTTTTGACAAATCTACTGTTAATAAAAATAAAAAAAATTGTTTATATAGTTTAATATTTAATACTAAGCTAATGATGATTGTGCTCTCCATTTTCCTGCACTCTTAGTCCCATTCGCAAGTATTCTTTTGCATGCAGTTACACTTCTAGGACAATAGATGGCAGTAGTGTCTAGACTGCTGTGTGTTGCTGTTGTCAGGAAGTAGTCTTTGCCACTAAGCTGAAAGCGCCAGTCTTGTATTTTGTTGAGCTCTACAAAGTGTTTATACGTAATTGTTAAACACTGGCTGTTTAAATGTATCGTGCATCTTAGTTGTAGTTTTGAGGTGTTGACAAAATGGCAAATGCCTATCAGTAGCATGTACAGTACATGGTGTATCCAACGTATATTGGCATTGAGCTAGCGCATTTGGACAGCTCAACTCTTACTTTTGACTGCTTTCTATCAGGTATACTTGCTTTGTTAGCATGGAAAAATGTGACGATACAGAGAGGCAGTCCGAGTGCTTGTTTGTGCCCCTGACGAGTCGTCACGTGAAACAAAACTTTCAGAATATGGCGCTGTTTGATTTTAGGACCGAAAGAATTTGGTCGGTACTTATAAAAATACTGAATTTGCTACCCATCCTTATGTTTAGTACTATTAAGCTAGAGTTGTATGATGTACTATACTACTTAAAGGCCTACTGAAATGAGATTTTCTTATTCAAACGGGGATAGCAGGTCCATTCTATGTGTCATACTTGATCATTTCGCCATATTGCCATATTTTTGCTGAAAGGATTTAGTAGAGAACATCGATGATAAAGTTCGCAACTTTTGGTCGCTAATAAAAAAGCCTTGCCTGTACCGGAAGTAGCAGACGATATGCGCGTGACATCACGGGTTGTGGAGCTCCTCACATCTGAACATTGTTTACAATGTGAGCCTCCAGCTGCAAAAGCTATTCGGACCGAGAAAGCGACAATTTCCCCATTAATTTGAGCAAGGATGAAAGATTCATGGATGGGGAAATTTAAAAGTGACGGACTAGGAAAAGGAAAAAAAAGGCTATTGCATTGGGAGCGATTCAGATGTTTTTAGACACATTTACTAGGATAATTCTGGAAAATCCCTTATCTGCCTATTGTGTTGCTAGTGTTTTAGTGAGATTAAATAGTACCTGATAGTCGGAGGGGTGTGCCCACGGGTGTCTTGACGCCAGTCTCTGAGGGAATTAGTCACGGCAGCTGCTGCACGACAGAAGCTCCACTGATCTCCAGTAAGAGGCGACTTATTTCCACAATTTCTCACCGAAAACTGCCGGTCGACATGTAGTCGTGATCCATGTTGGCTTGACCACTCTGATCCATAGTAAAGCTTCACCTTCGGGAATTTTAAACAAGGAAACACTGTGTGTTTGTGTGGTTAAAGCCTAAAGCTTCCCAACTCCATGTTTCTACTTTGACTTCTCCATTATTAATTAAACAAATTGCAAAAGATTCAGCAACACAGATGTCCAGAATACTGTGTAATTATGCGATGAAAAGAGATGACTTTTAGCTGCAAGTGGTGCTGGGCTAATATGTCCCCTCCCACCAATAACGTCACGCGTCATCATTCCGCGACGTTTTCAACACAAATCTCTGCGGGAAATTTAAAATTGTAATTTAGTAAACTAAAGCGGCCGTATTGTCATGTGTTGCAATGTTAATATTTCATCATTGATATATAAACTATCAGACTGCGTGGTCGCTAGTAGTGGTTTTCAGTAGGCCTTTAATAGTGTTTGGAAAATACGTTAAGTGTATGTACAGTACAGGACAAAAGTTTGGACACAGCTTCTCATAATTCAATGTGTTTTCTTTATTTTCATAACTATTTACATTGTAGATTCCATCCATTTCCTACCGCATGTCCCTTTTGGGGTTGCGGGGGGTGCTGCAGCCCATCTCAGCTGCATTCGGGCAGAACGCCGGGTACATCCTGGACAAGTCGCCACCTCATCTAGTTTCTTCAAAATAGCCACCCTATGCTCTGATTACTGTTTTGCACACTCTTGGCATTCTCTCCATGAGCTTCAAGAGGTAGTCACCTGAAATGGTTTTCACTTCACAGGTGTGCTTGAAGCTCATGAAGAGAATGTCAAGAGTGTGCAAAGCGGTAATCAGAGCAAAGGGTGGCTATTTTGAAGAAACTACAATATAAAACATGTTTTCAGTTATTTCACCTTTTTTTGTTAAGTAAATAAACTCCACGTGTTCATTCATTGTTTTGATGCCTTCCGTGACAATCTACAATGTAAATAGTCATGAAAATAAAGAAAACGCATTTTCCAAACTTGCGGCCTGTACTGTATATCACCGTCTATTTTGAGACCGAAACACGATCAAATATAAGAAAAAGAAAATATATAAACCTCTTAAGGACCGAGCTGTTTGTTTACATGCTTTTTTTATTTCTCTTTGCTATTCGGGCTTATTGGACCCTTATTAGAATAAAAACTAAATATCCTCTGTTGATATGGTGTACTTAGTCCACAAGTAACAAATGTGTACTTCATGTTTAGTGACATGCTAATTCTTATTTTTACACTTTTCGTTTTCCAAATTCCATTGTATGTTATCTTTCTTGACTGCACTTAAATGTAGAGTATATGTAGAATATATTTATAGTATTCATATATTATATATATAATATATATTATATTATTTATTATTATTATTGTCTATATTGAGCGAACTGTGGTGCTGAATTTCTCCCAGGGATCAATAAAGTACTTTCTATTCTATTCTATTCTAATCTATTCTATCCATGTTATACTCTTCCGCCACCACCAGATGGCAGTTTAAGTGTCCACATAAGTGGCCATAATACCCCAATTCAGTTTTGTACACAATTTTGGAAGTAAGAGCTAAAATGTGCTGTCCACGCATGTGGCCACTAAGCCTAAGTGGTGTTAATGGTGAATAATCAAAATGAATCCACCTAAACCTTGTGGTCAGTCTGATTTTTAAAAAGTAGTTAGTTTTTACTCATTGTTTTTTTTATATTTCCATTTGTGATTTGCAGGAACACTAAAAAGGAATCGGACCTGGCGGCAGCGTTGCTGAGGCTCAAAGACTTGGAGGCCTTGCTGAACTCGAAGGACGCCTCCTTGACGACAGCGATAGGAGAGAAGCGTAACCTTGAAGCGGAAAACCGGGACCTGAAGGCGCAGGTTGCCAAGGTACATTTCAACCTCGAGTTTACAGAAAGCGTAAGAGATCCCTTTTAAAACATCTGCCCTCGCTCTTAGCTCGACACCAGCCTGGGTGAAGCCAAGAAGCAGCTGCAAGATGAGATGCTGAGGAGGGTGGATGGAGAAAATCGTATCCAGACCCTCAAGGAGCAGCTGGACTTCCAAAAGAACCTCCATTCTGAGGTCGGACTCCCCTGTCCTTTCTGTTTAGGGGTGACGTGCTCGTAACGCGACACTTCCCACACAGGAGCTGCGCGAGACCAAGCGGCGCCATGAGTCTCGTATGGTGGAGTTGGACAACGGCCACCAGCAAGACTTTGAAAGCAAACTGGCGGAGGCCTTGACGGACATGCGTGGCCAGCATGACCTACAGATTCAACTCTATAAGGATGAGCTGGAGAAGACCTACAACTCAAAGGTAAACATTCCGAATGTACATGGAAAAGGTCTCTTTGCCGTGAGGGTTCTCTTGAGCCCGAATAATCCTCCGTGAGCCCGGTAGACAGTTTGAATACAATCTTTTTATTACAACAGACTGGAATTGCTTTTCAGCAGTCTCTTTTAGGCGTCTCGCTCTCACCCTCTCTCCAGCTCCCAACTCCAACAACGTGTCTAAATCTGGCTGCTGCTAATAAAGGCGACAGGTGATTAGATAACAAGGCCCACCAGGGCCATCTACTCACCTGTTAAGGAAGTGTATCGAATTTGATACTTTGATAGATATCACTGTGTACTAGGGTTGTACGGCATACCAGTATTAGTATCGTACCGCGATACTAATTAATCCCGCCCCCCCGTGCCCACGTCGAAGTCACATCGGGACAATCCTGGTTTTACCAGCAGATGAGCATGTTTGGCAGCGCACAATCACGGAGTACTTATAAGCAGACACAGTGTGTAGACAGAAAAAGGAGAATGGACGCATTGTGGTGTAAAAACTAAAGATAAAGGTGAAGTTATAACACTTCAATGCCCTCAGGAAGACGTGCTTTAAGCAGGGCATCTACCTCATTCATATATATCATTTATATTGATTTATTTATGAAAAGAGACATTTTAGTTAACAAGTTAGAGGTGTTTTATGATAATTCAAGCATGTTTAACATTCCTTTCTTTCATGAAGACGAGAATATAAGTTGGTGTATTACCTGATTCTGATGACTTGCATTGATTGGAATCAGACAGTAGCGATGATAACGTCCACATTTTCAAATGGAGGAGAAAAAAAGTCCTCCTTTTCTGTCCAATACCACATGGAAGTGGTTGTTTTTCTTGCCATCTTATTTGTCCAGCTTCCATACTCCTTTTTATACACATTACAAGAAATACATTGGCGGCAAACTCCGTAGCTGGCTAGCTTGTGCTCGCCAGCTTTCTGAGACTTATTTTGTTAGCACAGGCAGGATGAAGCAGCGCTTTTATTGTGAAGACGGGAACCGTGCAGTGAGTCTTTAGAGTTTTGATGGCAGGTCTGTTGAAATGAAAAGTGTTTCTCGCCCTCCTGTCGGTCGTTTTTTCTTAATAATGATCTGGCAGCAGCCAGCGTCATCTCACAAGACCCTCGGGTGCCGTGAATGTCGCTCAAGTGACGAAAGGGACGTCTTGGTGAAGACTGACGATCGCTAATTTTTAGGTCTATTTTTTAATACCTGGCTGGCGATTGACTGAAACACCCATGAATTGATTAACGTGGACCCCGACTTAAACAAGTTGAAAAACTTAATGGGGTGTTATCATTTAGTGGTCAATTGTACGGAATATGTACTGTACTGTGCAATCTACTAATAAAAGTTTCAATAAATCAATCAAACCCTCCGCCATTGACAAAAAGTGGGGGTCAGCAACCCACGGCTCTTTAGCGCCGCCCTAGTGGCTCTCTGGAGCTTTTTCAGAAATATATGAAAAATGGAAAAAGATGAGGGGAAAAAAACATATTTTTTGTTTTAATATGGTTTCTGTAGGAGGACAAACATGACACAAACTTCCCTAATTGTTATAAAGCACACTGTTTATATTAAAAATGCTTCACTGATTCGAGTATTTGGCGAGCGCCGTTTTGTCCTACTAAATTTGGCGGTCCTTGAACTCACCGTCGTTTGTTTACATGTATAACTTTCTCCGACTTTCTAAGACGTGTGTTACGCCACTTCTTTTTCTGTCTCATTTTGTCCACCAAACTTTTAAGGTTGTGCATGAATGCACAAAGGTGAGTTTTTTTTTATGTTATTGACTTATGTGGAGTGCTAATCAGACATTTTTGGTCACTGCATGACTGCAAGCTAATCGATGCTAACATGCTATTTAGGCTACATATTGCATCATTATGCCTCATTTGTATCTATATTTGAGCTCATTTAGTTTCCTTTAAGTCCTCATAATTCAATTTATATCTCATGACACACTATCTGTGTGTAATATGGCTTTTATTTTTTTGCGGCTCCAGACGGATTTGTTTTTTTATATTTGGTCCAATATAGCTCTTTCAAAATTTTGGGTTGCCGACCCCTGGCGTAATGTGATCACCCCTGACTTACAGTATAAGCACTTTGTGGGGCTCAACAAGAGACAAAAGTGGCCCATTCAACTTGGTGGCAAAGACTACTTCCAGACTTGGCAGCACAGTGTAGTCTATCCACTGTGGGGCGGTATAGCTCAGTTGGTAAAGTGGCCGTGCCAGCAACTTGAGGGTTCCAGGTTCGATTCCCGCTTTCGCAATCCTAGTCACTGCTGTTTTGTCGTTGGGCAAGACACTTTAGCCTCCTGCTCCCAGTGCCACCCACACTGCTTTAAATGTAACTTACATATTGGGTTTCACTATGTAAAGCGCTTTGAGTCACTAGAGAAAAGCGCTGTATAAATATAATTCACTTCACTACACTACTGGAATGGTGACTGCATGCAAAATTGGCACCATTGAGAACCACTGGGAATTGATAGCAGTAATGACTCAGATGTGAAATGTACCCAATATCCTCTGCTGTGTTTCCACCTTCCGTCACGCAGCTGGAAGGCGCACGTCAGTCAGCAGACAGGAGCAGCCATCTGGTGGGAGCGGCGCATGAAGAGCTACAGGAGACACGCGTCCGCCTGGAGTCCACCTCGTCTCAGCTCAGCCAGCTGCAGAAACAGGTGACCTGAAACCAGCACAACAAGACGGGCGATCATAGTAATGAAAAGCAAAACCTTGAGGACTTACCATGCCTTTTCTTTATATTCATGACTATTTACATTGTAGATTGTCCCTGAAAGCATCACAACTATGAATGAACACCTGGAGTTATGTACTTAACAAAACAAAGGTGAAATAACTGAAAACATGTTTTATATTCTAGTTTCTTCAAAATAGCCGCCCTTTGCTCTAATTACTGATTTGCATACTCTTGGCATTTTTTTGAAAATCAGACACTGCAAAACATTACAAATCTTTTTTTTTACAACAAAATCTAGATTTGATAGTGTATTACTGTAAACACAAACAGTAACAAAGTTGGGTTTTTTTTGTAAAAATAAATAAATACAATTGTACCTTAATAAAGGCTTTAGTGGCCACATGCACCTTTTAGCTCTTATTTCCGTAATTGTGTTCACTACTGAATTGGGGTCTTATGGCCACTTATGTGGACACTTATACTGCCATCTGGTGGTGTCGGAAGAGTATAACATACTATGAAAAAAAAAAAGGAAAAATAAGAATTAGCACGTCACTAAACATGAAGTACACGTTTGTGTACTTATGGACTAAGTACATCATACCAAAAGATTATTTTTAGTTTTTATTATAATTAGGGTCCAATAAGCCCTAATAACAAAGAGAAATGAAAAAAAGCATTTAAACAAACAGCTTGAGCCTTAAGAGGTTTTAAAATCTATTGTCATTTTTAAAGTGCGCACTTGCTTTGAAATCATAAGTCAAGCTGGTATTCAAGTTCTTATTTCTATTTTTTTTTTTAAATATAACATTTTGTTGCATTATTAGATAATATTACATTTCAGAAGTTATGTACAGTACAGGCCAAAAGTTTGGACACACTTTATCCTCATTCAATGCGTTTTCTTTATTTTCATGACTATTTACATTGTAGATTGTCACATCAAAACTAGGAAAGGACACATGTGGAGTTATTTACTTAGCCAAAATAAAGGTGAAGTAACTGAAAACCTGCTTTATCTTCTAGTTTCTTCAAAATAGCCACCCTTTGCTCTGATTACTGTTTTGCACACGTGGCATTCTCCCCATGAGCTTCAAGTACACCTGTGAAGTGAAAAACCATGGAGAGAATGCCAAGAGTGTGCGAAAAAGTAATGGGAGCAAAGGGTGGCTATTTTGACGGAACTAGAAGATAAAACGTGTTCATTTATTTCACCTTTTTTTACATAACTCAACATGTGTTCAGTCATAGTTTTGATGTGACAATCTACAATATAAATAGTCATGAAAATAAAGAAAACACATTGAATGAGAAGGTGTGTCCAACTTTGTGGTCTGTACTGTTTATTGCCGTCTATTTTGACACCAAAAAACGATCAAATATAAGAAAAAGAAAGCACATTTAAAGGTGAATAATCAAAATGAATCCACCTAAACCTTGTGGCCAATCTGTTTTTAAAAAGTAATTGTTTCCACTCATTGTTTTTTTATGTCATAGTTTTGATACCTTCAGTGACAATCTACAGTGTAAATAGTCATGAAAAAAAAGAAAACGCATTGAATGAGGAGATGGTGTGTCCAAACTTTTGGCCTGTTCTGTATATAAAGATACATGTAGTTCATGTATTTTTTGAATGTCAAGAAATATTTAGTAAGAAAATATTCTTTATTAAAAGCACATTCTTACCAATTCGCGCCCAGAGCTTGAGTTTGACACCTGTGGGTTAACTAATCAGCTCCATGATATGACACTGTTCCCATTGACATGGTAAGAACCTCCTTTATGTTGGTTGTTTGTCTTTAGCTTGCAGCCCGTGAAGCAAAGGTGAGAGACCTGGAGGAAGCCCTGTCTCGAGAGCGGGACACCATGCGGCGCCTTCTTGGAGAGAAAGACCGAGAAATGGCGGAGATGAGGCAGCGGATGCAGCAGCAGCTGGACGAGTACCAGGAGCTCCTGGATGTCAAGCTGGCATTAGACATGGAGATCTGTGCCTACAGGAAGCTCCTGGAGGGCGAGGAGCAGAGGTTGGTGCTCTGCAGTACCCGATACCCCTCGGTGGCGTCACCACTTCTCTCTCTGCAGGCTGCGTCTCTCCCCGAGTCCGCCCCCGACGATTATGGCGGGGAGTCGCACCTCCAATCTGTCGGCTAATTCGCGATCGCTCCACTGCGGCTCTGCCACCAAGAGGCGGCGCCCCAACGACACGGACAGCGAGGCCTCCAGCTTTGCCGGCGGCGCCGTGGCTCGCACCCGCATTACCCAGCAGGCCTCTGCCAGCGGACGGGTCACCGTGGATGAAGTGGACCTGGATGGGAAATACGTCCGACTCAGCAATAAAGCAGACGAGGTTTGTGTCGAGTGATCATGTGATATCATTGACATATGTCACTCTTAAGGTTTTTATCAACTTTAACTAGATTAGATTAGATAGTACTTTATTTATTCCGTCAGGAGAGTTCCTTCAGGAAAATTTAAATTTTCAGCACAATCCCATTCAAGATCAGACAAACATTACAGGGAGACAGAACAGGATCGCTGACGGGTCTGCTGGCTTCCAGCGCCCCTTACAAAAAAGATGAGATACAGGTAAACAAGGGGGGGGAGAATGGGAGAAAAAAATACAAGATTGAAATAAAATAAAAAAATCGGTCATAGCCTGGGCCCTGGAGAGGGGGTGCAGACTGAGGCCAAGGGAAAAAAACAAGTCATAGCCATAGCACACATCCCTCTCACATGTGTGTAAGAGGGAAACATCAAAGAACACAGAGGACATTAAAGCAGCAGATACAACCAGACACTTCTACATACAGCTATGAATAAAAAGTCAAAGAAACATATCCACTCTGGTGGCCTCTGCGGTGTACCAAGCCATCGTCCGCTGGGGTGGGGGGAGCATGGCCAGAGATAGGAGCAGACCCAACAAAGCAACCAAGACAGCCAACTAGGGGTGTAACGGTACACAAAAATTTCGGTTCGGTACGTACCTCGGTTTAGAGGTCACGGTTCGGTTCATTTTCGGTACAGTAAGAAAACAACAAAATATAATTTTTTGGGTTATTTATTTACCAAATTTGCTAAATCTTCCACCCAAAATATTTTTCTTAGTGGAATATTTGATGTGAAGTAATGGGAACCTTGGATAGGTCAATAATTCATAATAACATTGATTTTGATTCAATAATATGTTTTGAGCAATGACAGTTTGGAAGAAAAAAAACAGCTTTGTTTTGTTAGTCAACATTGCAACTTTTTCTAAATTACATTTAACCTTAATTTAGTATTTTTAGAATGTGCCGTAAGCCTTTAAAACATAAGCTGTGGGCCGCAAATGGCCTCAGGGACACACTTTTGACACCCTTGCTATGGATAATAAAAAATTCAATCTGATAAATCAATGGATAAAAAGCAGAGCCTGGAGACGCATGCACATTTATCATAACTCTCTCGCTCTCTGACACCTCCCTCACCAATGTTGCTGTTGCGCGCACAATGTGTTTTGTTTTCAACCCCTTCTTAACCCTGAACGTGCATTGTTAATACACGCAACCATAACTCAAAATGCCGGACATTTGAGGCATTTAAGAATCTCTGCCCTGACAGCCCCGTAAAAGAGGACATGTCCGGTGAAAAGAGGACGTATGGTCAGTCTATCCTAGCCCGGTCGCTGCTAGCATGCGAGCAAAAGAGGACATGTCCGGGGCTAGCAGCGACCGGGCTAGGATAGACTGACCATACGTCCTCTTTTCACTGGACATTTCTTCTTTTGCGGGGCTCCAGGGCAAAGATTCTTAAATGCTTCATATGTCCAGCATTTTGAGTATTGTTTACGCTACTTAATATGTCCGCCTGGAAACTCGTTCGGTTGACCTCCGCACTGAACCGAAACCTCTGTATTGAAACGGTTCAATACAAATACACGTACCGTCACATCCCTAGCTTTAACGCTTGCTAAATTTTTGTTTGAAATGATTTGTACCTCATATCCATCTCATCCTTACCTCACTCCATCGTCATCTGGCGCTAATCTTCAATGTCATCCTCATGTCTTACCGCCAACACATAAAGGCATCATCAGCTCATCCTCATGTCCTGTTCATCATCCTTGTCTCATTCTCATAATCATCTCATCCCAAACTACATCTCATGTTTAATCTCTACGTCGGTGTTTTCCAACCACAAGTGTGCGGTAAGATACAGTCTGGTGTGCCGTGGGAGATGATCTAACGTCACCTATTTGGGTTAAAAATATAATTTTGCAAACCAGTAATTATAGTCTGCAAAAAAATGTGTTGTTGTTGAGGGTTAGTGCTGTCTAGAGCTCAGCAGAGTCACCGTGTAATACTCTTAAATGATAAAGGGGTTATACTTGTATAGTGCGTTTCTACCTTCAAGGTACTCAAAGGGCTTTTGACACTATTTCCACATTCCCCCATTCACACACCGATGGCGGGAGCTGTGTCAGGTTCAAACACTGATGACATCTATTAATCAGACAAGAAGCAAGGAATCATGCAGAGACAGACTTCAATTTAGCTCATGAGGAGAACGCATGGCGCTGCACACTTACCGTATTTCTTTGGAGTATAAGTCGCCCCGGAGTATAAGTCGCACCTGCCGAAAATGCATAATAAAGAAGGAAAAAAACATATAAGTCGCACTGGAGTACAAGTCGCATTTATTTGATAAAACCCAACACCAAAAATAGACATTTGAAAGGCATTTTAAAATAAATAAAGAATAGTGAAGAACAGGCTGAATAAGTGTAGGTTATATGAGGCATAAATAAGCAACTGCTATGTTAACCTAACATATTATGGTAAGAGTCATTCAAATAACTATAACATATAGAACATGCTATACCTTTACCAAACTATCTCTCACTCCTAATCCATAAATCCCATGAAATCTTATACGTCTAGTCTCTTACGTCAATGAGCTAAATAATATTATTTGATATTTTACGGTAATGTGTTAATAATTTCACACATGAGTATATCTATGAAAAAAACTGCGACTTATATTCCGAAAAATACGGTGGTCACAGTCTCGCCCTACGCTCTAGGGTTCAGCTCCGGCCTCCCTCTTTTTAATCAGAGTTCCATAGTCAACATCACTGAGGCCGCCTCTAAAAGGAGTGGTCACATATATCATGCAAAGCAGGTCCAGGACGTACAGTACGTGACGGAATGGGCTGGGGGCCTTGTGATTTCGCTTTGTCCCCACTTCGTATGCATGTTGTCATCTTATCTTCGTTGAGGTCCTTGAAGTTTCTGCTTCGTCTGCGTGCCGTCATCTTATCTTTGTTGAGGTCCTCATCTCATGCGCACTGTCGTGATCCGATCATGCTTATCTCTATCCTCTTAAAAATCACTGTGTCATCCCGAGCTCTGCCTCGCCTCATCCCCATCTCATGCTCATTAACGTCTCATCTGTATCTCGTCGTCATTTCCGTCTCGTCCTCCTTTTCAGCTTATTTCCTGTCCTCCTCTCATGCACACTGTCATGATCAGATCACGCTCATCTCATCCTCGGCATTATCAGATTGTCATCCCTAGTTGTCCACCTCATCTTTATCTCAGCCTCATCATCATTTCTTTCCTACTTAACCTCGTCTTGTCCTCACGTCCTCCTTTTCATCTTCACATCATGCACAGTGTTGTGCTCTAGGTCAGTGGTTCTCAAATGGGGGTACGTGTACCCCTGGGGGTACTTGAAGGCATGCCAAGGGGTACGGGAGATTTTTTTTAAATATTCTAAAAATAGTAACAATTCAAAAATCCTTTATAAATATATTTATTGAATAATACTTCAAAAAATTATGAATGTAAGTTCATAAAGTGTGAAAAGAAATACAACAAAGCAATATTCAGTGTTGACAGCTAAATTTTTTGAGGACATGTTCCATAAATATTGATGTTAAAGATTTCTTTTTTTGTGAAGAAATGTTTAGAAGTAAGTTGATGAATCCAGATGGATCTTTATTACAATCCCCAAAGAGGGCACTTTAAGTTGATGATTACTTCTATGTGGAGAAATCTGCACTTAGAATTGAATCACTTGTTTATTTTTTCCCCAAAAGTTTTTAATTATTTTTGTATCTTTTTTTCCAAATAGTTGAAGAAAGACCACAACAAATGAGCAATATTTTGCACTGTTATACAATTTAACAAATCAGAAACTGATGACATAGTGCTGTATTTTACTTCTTTATCTCTTTTTCCCAACCAAAAATGCTTTGCTCTGATTAGGGGGTACTTGAATTAAGAAAAAATGTTCACAGGGGGTACATCACTGAAAAAAGGTTGAGAACCACTGCCCTAGGTTATTCTCATTCCACTCTCATTGCATTCAAATTGCCATCCCCACTTTGATCTTACCACTGATCTGGTCCTCATCTCACCTTATCTCCATGCTATCCTTGCATATTTCAGCTTTAGTTTCACTTCATGGTCATCATCACCGTACTATCATACTCGCCATCTCAAACATCCACATTTTGTCATCCTCATCCTCATGTCTGCTCCATCTCCTTGTCATCCTCATCTCTTCTCATCTCCATATCATCCTGACTGGCATCATTATCTCATCACCTTGTCACCCTCATATCATCCTCCCTTATGTTGTCTTGTTCCTGATCCGGGACTCCATTAAGGCTCACCACTGGCGTTTTTCTTGTTCCCATGACACTCCTGTAGGATCAAAATCTAGGGAACTGGCAAGTGAAACGTCAGATAGGATCCAGTCCTGCGATTGCATTCAAGTTCCCTGCAAAGTTTGTACTGAAGGCTGGCCAGAGAGTCACGGTAAACGTCTCCTTCCTCCGACAAAGTCCTCCAATCAGAACTCGGTTCAAGATGTCCCATGTGACTTTTTTTTCACAACGACCAGATCTGGGCTGCTGGTGCTGGTGGAAACCACAATCCTCCTTCCGATCTGGTGTGGAAGACACAACCCAACTGGGGCACCGGAGACCAGTTCCAGACCACCTTGATCAGTGCTAATGGGGAGGTACTTTATTTAGTCCCAAAGCACACATTTGAGAAAATACTGCAGTTCAGAATGTCTTTTGATGTTTTATTTTTGGTTGCAGGAAATGGCAATGAGGAAGGTCACTCGCACACAGCTTGAAGAAGATGACGACGACCTGGTAACTTTACACAGTGGTGCCTCAGTTTCTAGAAGCGCTTCTTACCTCATCCCGGACGAGCCCCCATTTAATGTTATGACCTGATGGTCACATATATTTAAGACAAACACAGGAGACCAAAGTCAACTCAACAGTTTTTCATTTCAATATTGACTGTGAGTTTTTTGTTCAGTGTAGTTAGGTATTTGTATTCAGTTTCTACAAACCTCAAAACCAGTGAAGTTGGCACGTTTTGTAAATGGTAAAAAAAAACAGAATACAATGATTTGCAAATCATTTTCAACTTATATTCAATTGAAGAGACTGCAAAGACAAGATATTTAACGTTCGAATTGGAAAACTTTGTTATTTTTGGCAAATATTAGCCCATTTGGAATTTGATGCCTGCAACATGTTTCAAAAAGCTGACACAAGTGGCAAAAAAGACTGATAAAGTTGAGGAATGCTAATCAAACACTTATTTGGAACATCCCACAGGTGAACTGGCTAATTGGGAAAAGGTGGGTGCCATGATTGGGTATAAAAGCAGCTTCTGTGAAATGCTCAGTCAGTCAGAAACAAGGATGGGGTGAGGGTCACCACTTTGTGAACAAATGCATGAGCAAATTGTTGAACAGTTTAAGAACATTTCTTAACAAGCTAGCACAATGAATTAAGGGATTTCACCATCTACGGTCCGTAATATCATCAAAAGGTTCAGAGAATCTGGAGAAATCACTGCATGTAAGAGATGATATTATGAACCTTTGATCCCTCAGGCGGTACTGCATCAAAAGCGACATTAGTGTGTAAAGGATATCACCACATGGGCTCAGAAACACTTCAGAAAACCACTGTCAGTAACTACAGTTGGTCGCTACATCTGTAAGTGCAAGTTAAAACTCTACTATGCAAATCGAAAGTCATTTATCAACAACACCCTGAAACGCCGCCGGCTTCTCTGGGCCCGAGATCATCAAAAATGTGTCTCCTCAGTCCCCAAACTTATACCGAGTGTTGTTAAAAGGAAGGGCCATGTAACACAGTGGTAAAAATGCCCCTGTGACAACTTTTTTTGCAATGTGTTGCTGCCATAAATTCTAAGTTAATAATTATTTGCCCAAGAAAAAAAAGTTTCTCAGTTTCAACATGAAATATCTTGTCTTTGCAGTCCATTCAATTGAAAATAAGTTGAAAAGGATTTGCAAATCTGTGTATTATGTTTTTATTTACCATTTACACAACCTGCCACCTGGTTATGCCCATCTCATCTTTATCATATGTCATTCTCTTTGTCATCTGATTCTTGTGTGGTTTTATTTCCATATCATCCTTACCTTCCTCTACAGTGGTTCACTGGTTTTGGGATTTGTATAAGCGCTCCTTTCCTAATCCCGGACGAGCCCCCATTTAATGTTACGACCTGTGGGTCAAACATATTTAAGACGGACACAGGAGACAAAAGTCAACTCAACAGGTTTTAATTCCAATATTGACTGTGAGTTGTTTGTTCAGTGTTTGTTTGTTCATCGATGACATCTATTGAACAAGACAAGAAGCAAGGAAATAAACAGACAGAATTCAATTTTGCTCAATTTGAAGAGAGACGTGGCGACTGTAAGGGCTTCACGGTGGCAGAGGGGTTAGTGCGTCTGCCTCACAATAAAAAGTTCCTGCAGTCCTGGGTTCAAATCCAGGCTCGGGATCTTTCTGTCTGGAGTTTGCATGTTCTCCCCATGAATGCGTGGGTTCCCTCCAGGTACTCCGGCTTCCTCCCACTTCCAAAGACATGCACCTGGGGATAGGTTGATTGGCAACACTAAATTGGCCCTAGTGTGTGAATGTTGTCTGTCTATCTGTGTTGGCCCTGCGAGGAGGTGGCGACTTGTCCAGGGTGTACCCCGCCTTGCGCCCGATTGTAGCTGAGATAGGCGCCAGCGCCCCCCGCGACCCCAAAAAGGGAATAAGCGGTAGAAAATGGGTGGAGGGTGGCGACTGTACTATCCGTACAGTCTTCCACCACGCACTGACGAAAAAAGGTTCATGTCGCCTCTTTTATTTACACAACAATATCTGCTTCCAAAGGAATGGGGGGTATGTAAACAGCTCTTGTTTTTGATGCCTCGGGCTTGGGCTGGTCCTGGATTCAGCAGGTCTTCGATGACAATAGATTATCCCCCCCCCCCTCCAACTAATGTTAAAAATGACTTTGGTTATTGTATCTTTTTGTCTTTGGAACAAAAACCCACAGCTATCACTGTCTCGTTATTGTCTTTCCTTCAATATTCCGTCAGTCTTCCAGCGGCTCTTTCTTTCCTCGAGCATGATTTAATGTCCGTCCTCCCACAGCAGGTCGCTCACAGCACCTGCGGGGACAGCGAGTACAACCTGCGTAGTCGCACGGTGGTGTGCGGCTCCTGCGGCCTCCCCTCAGACAAGTCCAACAACTGCTCCGTCGTGTCTTCGGCTTCCCGCTCCTTCCGCAGCGGCGGCATCTCCGAGGGTTTGCTGCCCCATTCTTACGTGTTCAGCACCAGCACGCCTCGCAAGGTCAACAGGCAAAGTTAATACAACCACAGTGAAGAACATGCTGTTAAACGTACTTTTTTTCTTGTTCTTTTGTTCCTCAGACTGGAAGAACTGAGAAATGTCCAATCATGTGAGCTTTTGGAGGACCGACACCATACCAGTTCTTTTATGATTATGGTGCTTTGATATAATCCTTCCGTATAATCTGAAAAATCTCCATACTGCCTTTTTGTGATATATTCATAGGCATGCTTTGACTTTTTTTTTTCTATATTTTATAAAATTCAATTATAGATGGTGTCAGCCACCAGACAATTAAATATGAAGTAGTTTAGTTTAAAACTTTGACATCTTAATACTGCCGTTAGGACTTTTTTATATGAAATGCTGAAAAGAGAATGAATAAAATGAGGACTATTCATGATTACGTTTACACTTACTTTCTCAGTAAAATGGCCTCAGTGTTTGTTGTGCTTTTTTTTTTCAAAATAAACTTTGCAGAAAATGATCTACAGTCATTTTTGTTTTCACTTGTGATCGTCGTCCAAAACTTTATTCACAAATTATGAAATATTACTGTTTTAATTGTAAATACAAAACACAAAATTTAGCATGACTTATCTGTGTTGGCCCTGTGATGAGGTGGAGACTTGTCCAGGGTGTACGCCGCCTTCCGCCCGATTGTAGCTGAGATAGGTGCCAGCGCCCCCGTGACCCCAAAAAAGGGAGTGAATGTACCAAAATGAATGAATATTATTTGATATTTTGACTTTGATCATTTTGTTTACATGTTTAATTTTATGCCACTTTTAAGAAGCTTTTCAAGGAAGTTTTTGTCTATTAAATATACTTTATTAATGTACAGTTTATTGTTTGTAACAATAAACTGTACTGTATTCATTGTAAGGGAAAAATATGGAAAAGAAATATTTAGATAATTAAAGTTAAAAGTTAAAGCCTCAATGATTGTCACACACACACTGGATGTGGTGAAGTGATCCTCTGCATTGGAGCCATCCCCATGTTCACCGCCTGGCAAGTGAGGGGAGCAGTGAGTAGCAGCAATGGCCGCGCTCGGGATCATTTGGTGATTCAACCCCCGATTCCAATCCTTGATGCTGAATGTCAAGCAGGGAGGTAATGGCTCCCCTTTTTTTTTAGTCTTTGGTATGACTCGGCCGGGGTTTGAACTCACAACCTCCCAGTTTCTGGGCGGACACTAACCAGTGGTTAATTGCTTAAATGATTAATAATAAATTAACATGAGTTATAATTACAATTGAATATATATATATATGTTACCGAATGTGTCATTAATTAAAATGTATTGAGTGGGGCGGTGCCAGTAACTTGAGGGTTCCAGGTTCAATCCCTGCTTCCATCCTAGTCACTGCCGCTGTGTCCTTGGGCAAGACACTCTACCCACCTGCTCCCAATGCCAGCCACACTGGTTTAAATGTAACTTAGATATTGGGTTTCACTATATAAAAGCACTTTTAGTCAGTAGAATAAAGCGCTACAGAAATATAATTCACTTAACTTATTATTTAATTGATTTAATTCACAATGTTATGTCCGACCCACTCGACGTCCATTGCTTCCGGTCTCCCCTAGAGGGGGGGGTTACCCACATTTGCGGTTCTCTCCAAGGTTTCTCATAGTCATTCTCATCGAAGTCCCACTGGGTTGTGAGTTTTTCCTTGCCCTTATGTGGGCGCTGATCCGCGGATGTCGTTGTGGCTTGTGCAGCCCTTTGAGACACTTGTGATTTAGGTCTATATAAATAAACATTGATTGATTGATTGATTGATAATTATTTCATTATCTGATGATCTATTTTACGATCTAATTATTGATATAACTATTTCACAATTTTAATGGAAAGTTAATTAATTAACAACACATTTAAAATGTATTTATTCATTTAATTTCGTCCCATCTGCCACTCCAAGGAAATAAAGGATTACTGTTATTTTAATTTTCTTACGGACAGAAAAAAACGCTTCCGGTTTTTGAACTTTTATTTTGAAAATTGGAGCCGCGGTGCGTTTTCAGTTCTAGGTCATTTCCGTGGGCTGTGCTTCCTCAACACTTTCCTGCGTGTTGTTTTGTAAGTTGTGTCACTGCTCGGCCTTTAACGCACAACTTGCATGCAAAAAGGGGAACTCTTACTCACATTCGGTGAGTCCAACTCATCTTTACTCACTTCCGGTTGTCTTTGCACGACCTGCTTTAAAAACAATGCTAACTGTTAGCAAGTTGCTAACACACACGCCCTCCTAAAGTTGTCATTTAAACTTTTGTGTGTGGGTAATGGTTTCATTTGAAAGCATTGACACAATAATGTTATGTGTTGAACGCTTTTTATGACAACATTTGGTGAGTTTTACTAATATTTACTCGTTTCCGGTTGTCAGGTTTGAATAAAACTAACTGTTAGCTAATTGCTAACACACACGACCTCCTAAAGGCCTACTGAAACTACTGACCACGCAGTCTGATAGTTTATACATCAATGATGAAATATTAACATTGCAACACATGCCAATACGCCCTTTTTAGTTTACTAAATTGCAATTTTAAATTTCGCGCGGAAGTATACTAAAACGTCACGGTATGATTACGCATGCGCGTGACGTCAAGGATTGTAGCGGACATTTTGTTCTAGCCCCGATCCCAGCTATAAGTGGTCTGCTTTAATCGCATAATTCCACAGTATTCTGGACCTCTGTGTTGCTGAATCTTTTGCAATGTGTTCAATTAATAATGGAGACGTCAACGAAGAAAGATGTAGGTGGGAAGCGGTGTATTGCGGCCGCCTTTAGCAACACAAACACAGCTGGTGTTTCCTTGTTTACATTCTCGAAACATGACGGTGAAGCTTTACTATGGAACAGAGCGGTCAAGTGGTTCCCGACCACATGTCAACCAGCAGGTTTCGGTGAGAAAATGGTGGTAATAAGTTGGGTCTTACCGTAGACATGAGCTGAGAGCTTTCGTCGTTTCTCGTGCACCTGTCAAAGAGGCAGCTGCGGACTCTCTTGCCTCCTCCGACCGACCGCCCCCGAATGTGGAATGCTTCCACCGTGGAGGAGGGGGGGGGAAAAATCGGCTGCCTTCGCTTCGCCTTGTCGGGAAACGTGGCTTCCCTCAGAGACACTGGCGGTCACCGTACCCTTCCGGCTTTCAGGTACGACCATATCATCTCACTAAAACACTAGCAACACAATAAGAAGATAAGGGATTTTCCAGAATTATCCTAGTAAATGTGTCTAATAACATCCGAATCGCTCCCACTGCCCTCGTCTTTTTAAAAAAAAAAAAATTCTAGTCCTTCACTGTCACTTTCCTCATCCACGAATCTTTCATTCTCACTCAAATTAATTGTGAAATTGTTGCTTTCTCGGTCCGAATCGCTCTTGCAGCTGGTGGCCATGATTGCAAACAATGTTCAGATGTGAGGAGCTCCACAACCCGTGATGTCACGCGCACATCGTCTGCTACTTCCGGTACAGGCAAGGCTTTTTTATTAGCGAACAAGAGTTATCGAACTTTATCGTGGATGTTCTCTACTAAATCCTCTCAGTAAAAATATGGCAATATGGCCAAATGATCAAGTATGACACATAGAATGGACCTGCTATCCCCGTTTAAATAAGAACATCTCATTTCAGTAGGCCTTTAAATGTGTCACTTAAACTTTTTTGTGTGTGTAATGGTTTCATTTAAAGTATTGACACAATGATGCTCGTTTATGACAACATTTTTGTTGATATAAGCCCCAATTCCAAGCCTTGATGCTGAGTGCCAAGCAGGGAGGTCATGGCTCCCATTTTTATAGTCTCTTGTATGATTATATGGATATTTAGGACAACACTGCACTTGAATAATATGTAATTGATTAAAATATATAATACAGGCCAAAGGTTTGGACGTACTTTCTCATTTCAATATGTTTTCTTTATTTTCATGACTATTTACTAGTCATGAAAGCGAATACGTTGTGCAATTCAGAATCGGTTTTCGTTTTTTTCTTAAAAATCGAATTTTTATTTTTACATTTTTTTAAATCAATCCAACAAACCACTACACAGCAATACCATAACAATGCAATCCAATTCCAAAAGCAAAACTGAGCCAGCAACACTCAGAACGGCAATAAACAGAACAATTGAGAGGAGACACAAACACCACACACAACAAACCAAAAGTAGTGAATATTATCAACAACGGTATCAATATTAGTTATCATTTCAGCATAGCAGTGATTAAAAATCCCTCATTGACATTATCATTAGACATTTATAAAAATAATAAAAAAGAACAATAGTGTCACAGTGGCTTACACTTGCATGGCATCTCATAAGCTGGACAACACACTGTGTCCAATGTTTGCACAAAGATAAAATAAGTCATATTTTTGCTTCCTTTAATAGTTCAAACAAATTTACATTATTGCAATCAGTTGATAAAACATTGTCCTTTACAATTATAAAAGCTTTTTACAAAAATCAGCATGTCAGCAGACTGGGGTAGATCCTGCTGAAATCTATGTATTGAATGAATACACAATCCTTTTAAATAGGGAAAAATATCGTTTTTGAATCGAGAATCGAATCGAAAAAATCGATATACTATCGAATCGTGACCCCAAGAATCGATATTTAATCGAATCGTAGGACACCCAAAGATTCGCAGCCCTACTATTTACATTGTAGACCAGGGGTCACCAACGCGGTGCCCGTAAGGACCAGATGAGTCGCCCGCTGGCCTGTTCTAAAAATAGCTCAAATAGCAGCACTTACCAGTGAGCTGCCTCTATTTTTTTAATTTTATTTATTTACTAGCAAGCTGGTCTCGCTTTGCTCGACATTTTTAATTCTGAGAGACAAAACTCAAATAGAATTTGAAAATCCAAGAAAATATTTTAAAGACTTGGCCTTCACTTGTTTAAATAAATTCATTTATTTTTTTACTTTGCTTCTTATAACTTTCAGAATGACAAATTTAGAGAAAAAATACAACCTTAAAAATGATTTTTGAACACATATACCTTTTTACCTTTTAAATTCATTCCTCTTCTTTCCTGACAATTTAAATCAATGTTTAAGTAAATTTATATTTTTTTATTGTAAAGAATAATAATGTTTTAATTTAATTCTTTATTTTAGCTTCTGTTTTTTCGAGAAAGAATTTTTGTGAAATATTTCTTCAAACTTATGATTAAAATTCAAAAAAAATATTCTGGCAAATCCAGAAATCTGTAGAATCAAATTTAAATCTTATTTCAAAGTCTTTGGAATTTCTTTTAAAATGTTTGTTCTGGAAAATCTAGAAGAAATAATGATTTGTCTTTGTTAGAAATATAGCTTGGTCCAATTTGTTATATATTCTAACAAAGTGCAGATTGGATTTTAACCTACTTAAAACATGTCGTCAAAATCCTAAAATTAATCTTAATCAAGAAAAATTACTAATGTTCCATAAATTGTTTATTTAATTTCTTCAATAAGATTCGAATTAGCTAGTTCTTCTCTTCTTTTTTTTGGTTGAATTTGAAAAAATAAACTATGTTTCAAAATTTTATTTTCATTTTTTTCCAGTTTTCTCCTCTTGTAAACCGTTCAATTAAGTGTTTTTTTCATCATTTATTCTCTACAAAAAACCTTCCGTTAAAGGAAAAAAAATGTACGACGGAATGACAGACAGAAATATCAATCAATCAATCAATGTTTACTTATAGAGCCCTAAATCACTAGTGTCTCAAAGGGCTGCACAAACCACCACGACATCCTCGGTAGGCCCACATAAGGGCAAGGAAAACTCACACCCAGTGGGACATTGGTGACAATAATGACCCAGTGGGACGTCAGTGACAATGATGACTATGAGAACCTTAGAGAGGAGGAAAGCAATGGATGTCGAGCGGGTCTAACATGATACTGTGAAAGTTCAATCCACAATGGATCCAACACAGTCGCGAGAGTCCAGTCCAAAGAGGATCCAAGACACAGCAGCGAGAGTCCCGTTCACAGCGGAGCCAGCAGGAAACCATCCCAAGCGTAGGCGGACCAGCAGCGCAGAGATGTCCCCAGCCGATACACAGGCGAGCAGTAAATGGCCACCGGATCGGACCGGACCCCCTCCCCACGGGAGAGTGGGACATAGAAGAAAAAGAAAAGAAACGGCAGATCAACTGGTCTAAAAAGGGAGTCTATTTAAAGGCTAGAGTATACAAATGAGTTTTAAGGTGAGACTTAAATGCTTCTACTGAGGTGGCATCGCGAACTGTTACCGGGAGGGTATTCCAGAGATATATAGATTTATTTATTAAAGGTAAATTGAGCAAATTGGCTATTTCTGGCAATTTATTTAAGTGTGTATCAAACTGGTAGCCCTTCGCATTAATCAGTACCCAAGAAGTAGCTCTTGGTTTAAAAAAGCTTGGTGACCCCTGTTGTAGATAGTCACATCAAATCTACGAATGAACACATGTAGAGTTATGTACTCAATGAAAAAAGGTGAAATAAGTGATAGCATGTTTTATAATCTAGATTCTTCAAAATAGCCGCCCTATGCTCTGATTACTGCTTTGCACACTCTTGGCATTCTCTTCATGAGCTTCAAGCACACCTGTGAAGTGAAAACCATTTCAGGTGACTACCTTTACCTCTACTACTCCTCGCATCAGAATCCATCATTAGCAATTGATCATTAGTCATTTTTGCCAGGGCTTTCGCCCTAGAGTGATTTGCCCTGAGACCACAGAGATTTTAGACCAGGGGTCTCACACTCAATTTACCTGGGGGCCACTGGATGCAGAGTCTGTGTGAGGCTGGGCCGCAAGAAAAGATTTCTTTAAAAAAAAAAAAGTTGCATACTCCTCAGCATATAATGTTGTTTCAAATTGTATCCCTCGTGCGCTGCAACTTTCTCTGTGCAAATAAGACATGTCGGGGCGATTCTGTGCTCAACTAAGAAATATTGCATCTCCCACTTTTCCTGGAATTGTCTTTGCTCATCACTAATCTTTTCTCTTCACTGCAGGCTTTGAAAAAGACATGTTTGGGGTTGTGTAGTATATTTGTATTTAGCTGATGCATGGAGAATGATGTTATTTCCACAATGTGTGTCGTTACGCCTTTCCTCCAGTGGGTGGATAATAGCCGGGAAAGTACCGGGATAGCGAGCGAAAAACGGGACGGCTCCCGGAGTTTTTTCCAGCGTCATATAAAAATATATGTGAGGCAATGCAAATTAAACAATAAAAAAACAAATACCGTATTTCCTTGAATAGCCGCCGGACATGTAATATGTACCTGCCTTGAACTACTGCCGGGTCAGACTTGCTCCCCAAATTTATTAGCGCATGCTTACTTTTACCGCCGGGTCAAATTCATGACGTCACGAGTGACACTTCCCCTGTCGTCATTTCCAAAATGGCGGAGGAGTTTTATTTTGCTTTGACCATGTGTAAACCAGGGGTCTTGTTCCACAGCCATACAGATCATACTGATGCTTGTGATCCAAAACAACTTTAACACTCTTACTAATATGCCCCACACTCTGTGAACCCACACCAAACAAGAATAACAAACACATTTTGGGAGAACATCGGCTCTGTAACACATTATAAACGCAACATAAGAATTACCCAAAATGCCATGCATCCATGACTCTTGGCTATATTATACACCCCGCTAGCACCAAACTCTGCCCCCCCCCCCCACCTGTGAAGTAAAACCCCTTTTAGGTGACTACCTCTTGAAGCTCAAGAGAATGCCAAGAGTGTGCAAGGTAGTAATCAGAGCAAAGGGTGGCTATTTTGAAGAAACTACAATATAAAACATGTTTTCGGTTATTTCACTTATTTTTTTGTTAAGTACATAACTCCACATGTGTTCATTCATAGTTTTGATGCCTTCAGTGACAATCTACCACCCACAGGTGTCAAACTCAAGGTCCAGGGGCCACATCATTTTATATGACCCGCGAAATGGTAACAATGTGCTTTTAATAAATAATATTTAATTACCAAATATTTGTTCTTTTCAATTTGAACATTCAAAAAATACATAAACCGCATGCTTATCTTTATATACATAGCTTTTAAAATGTAATATTTTCTAATAATGCAACACAATTTTATCATTTTTAAAATAAAAATAAGTACTTGAATATCAGCTTGACTTGTGATTTCAAAGCAAGTTATCAAATTGTGCACTGTAAAAGTGACAGACTTTAAGGTAAAAAAACAACAACAACTACTTTGGTACTGTTTGTGTTTACAGTAATACACTATCAAATCAACAACTGTAGATTTTACTGGGGGGAAAAGTGTTACTTTTTTTGCGGTGTCTGTTTTTCGAAAGAAGGCCAAGAGTGCAAAGCAGTAATCCGAGCAAAGGGGGGCTATTTTGAAGAAACTGAAATATAAAACATGTTTTCAGTTATTTCACTTATTTTTGTTGAGATGTCTTCATTCATAGTTTTGATGCCTTCAGTGACAATCTACCACCCACAGGTGTCAAACTCAAGGTCCAGGGGCCACATCATTTTATATGACCCGCGAAATGGTAAAAATGTGCTTTTAATAAATAATACTTAATTACCAAATATTTGTTATTTTCATTTTGAACATTCAAAAAATACATAAACCGCATGCTTATCTTTATATACATAGCTTTTAAAATGTAATATTTTCTAATAATGCAACACAATTTTATCATTTTTAAAATAAAAATAAGTACTTGAATATCAGCTTGACTTGTGATTTCAAAGCAAGTTATCAAATTGTGCACTGTAAAAGTGACAGACTTTAAAGTAAAACAACTACTTTGGTACTGTTTGTGTTTACAGTAATACACTATCAAATCAACAACTGTAGATTTTACTGGGGAAAAAAGTGTTACTTTTTTGCGGTGTCTGTTTTTCGAAAGAAGTCCAAGAGTGCAAAGCAGTAATCCGAGCAAAGGGTGGCTATTTTGAAGAAATCATAAAACATGTTTTCAGTTATTTCACTTATTTTTGTTGAGATGTGTTCATTCATAGTTGTGATGCCTTCAGTGACAATCTACCACCCACAGGTGTCAAACTCAAGGTCCAGGGGCCACATCATTTTATATGATCTGCAAAATGGTAAAAATGTGCTTTTAATAAATAATACTTAATTACCAAATATTTGTTATTTTCATTTTGAACATTCAAAAATACATAAACCGCATGCTTATCTTTATATACATAGCTTTTAAAATGTAATATTTTCTAATAATGCAACACAATTTTATCATTTTTTAAATAAAAATAAATACTTGAATATCAGCTTGACTTATGATTTCAAAGCAAGTTATCAAATTGTGCACTGTAAAAATGACAGACTTTAAAGTAAAACAACTACTTTGGTACTGTTTGTGTTTACAGTAATACACTATCAAATCAACAACTGTAGATTTTACTGGGGGAAAAAGTGTTACTTTTTTGCGGTGTCTGTTTTTCGAAAAAAGTCCAAGAGTGCAAAGCAGTAATCCGAGCAAAGGGTGGCTATTATGAAGAAACTGAAATATAAAACATGTTTTCAGTTATTTCACTTATTTTTGTTGAGATGTCTTCATTCATAGTTTTGATGCCTTCAGTGACAATTTACAACAGGGGTCGGGAACCTTTTTGGCTGAGAGAGCCATACAAGCCAAATATTTTTAAAAGTATTTCCGTGAGAGCCATATCATTTATTTATTTTTTAACACTGAATACAACTATATGCGTGCATTTTTAAGACAGACCAACATTTTTAGAGTATAATAAGTCTCTTATTCTTTTTAATAACATTGTTATTCTGAAGCTAACCAAAAATGTAAAAAAATACTTCTTACCATTACCAATAATGACTTCTTGAACAGGTGCAGTAGAAACTGGATGGATGGATGAAAATGCATGAGAATGTCTTATATTTTGAACGTTATTTTTGACACTGTGATAATCAGTGGAATTATTCATTACTTATCGTGTTAAGCAATGTCAGCTAAGATTTATCTGAGAGCCCAGATGCAGTCATCAAAGGAGCCACATCTGGCTCTAGAGCCATAGGTTCCCTACCCCCAATCTACAATGTAAATAGTCAGGAAAATAAAGAAAAGGCATTGAATGAGAAGGTGTGTCCAAACTTTTTGGCCTGCACTGTATTTGGAAACATATTAAAACATTTATGTAAAAATAAAATATAAATGATACATTAATAAAAACACTGTTGAGAGATCCGGTGATAATAGCAATAAATAAAATAGAAAATATAATAACATATTTAAAAAAGTTTAAGGCTTTGAGGGCAAATGATTTAAAAGGGAGCCAGTAGAAGTATTTGTCTAGTTATTGTGCACTCAGCACTTTAAGTACCAGTAGTTATCTTGTATATCTGATTTATGACACAGAAAGACTTCCATTTTTAAAGAGGAAATAGATATAATCAAAGTAGTGTCAATCTCACGGAGACTCTTGAGCCATTTTGAGAGATAACGAGGAAGCCAGTCACGCGATGGCGGGTCATAGAGGTAGAATAATCAGAGCAAAGGGTGGCTATTTTGAAGACACTACAATATAAAACATGTTTTCAGTTATTTCACCTTTTTTTTTTTGATAAATATGTTGTCACATCATAGATTTGATGTGACAATCTTCAATGTAAATAGTCATGAAAATAAAGAAAACGCATTGAATGAGAAGGTTTATCTAAGATTTGTCATTTTCCAGACTGATGAAACAAAGCAGCGAGTTGAACATCATTTTCTGTCCCAGGACCTTCTGAATGCTGTGTGCGCGGGCACTGTTGGGCATCGGCTTCCTCGTGAGCTCCCGGGCCACGGCAGTCTTGGCGCAAATAGGGAACTGCGCTCCATCTGCAGCCGCTAACCACCGGCCCACAGACTGTTACACAAGCAGACCCGCGTCCACCATGGCCCACACCATCAAATACCTGGGGTGCGTTTCGCAGAAAAGCCTTCATAGTAAGATTGTTGGGTTTGTGGACTGACTTGTGGATGTGGTGCAGACAGGAGGAGGCGCAGCACATTGATGAGGAGCTCTTCAGTGAGTATGGCTTCAGTGTGGACCAGCTGATGGAGCTCGCTGGCCTCAGTTGTGCCACAGCCATCACAAAGGTGAGATGGCTACCAGGTAGTGTTGTCAACATACCACTGTTTTGGTACCAGTACCAAATGTATTTCCATACTTTTATTAATAAAGGGGACCACAAAAAATGGCATTATTGGCTTTATTTTAACAAAAATCTTAGCGTACATTAAACATACCGTATTTCCTTGAATTGCCGCCGGGTATATAGTATACGCCTGCCTAAAATTACTGCCGGGTCTAACTCGTTTCGCAAAATAATTAGCATATGCCTAGAATTTCCGCCGGGTCAAACTCGTCACGTCACGAGTGACACTTCACCTGTTATCGTTTTCAAAATGGAGGAGGCTGATTTCAATCATTTGAAATCGCATAAAGGGAAGAAGATTAAGAGCTATTCAGTAGGATTTAAGGTCCAAGCTATTGAAT